>NC_068370.1:5255628-5555628 GCF_020536995.1 Dreissena polymorpha | reverse complement strand
CTGAATGCATAATACATGTACTACACAGTTCGTGTACATTGTAATTTTTGACAATGAGGTTCCCTACGGGGTAACTCTTGCAAAAGCTTTTTTTACCCATATGTAAAATGTTTAAATATTGAAAGCTGCGCTTTAGTTTGATAGTTTGTTATTTTATTATTATTGGAGGTAAATTTATACACGATGTTTATATTGAAAATGTGTATTAAGTAAGACAATGTCTACTTAAAAATTGAATTATAATTCATTTGATGTATGCAACAAATAATATTTAAATTAGGAAAAAAATATTCATTGAAAATTGTAATAACTTTTTTTGTCTTTGAACAAGAATTTTTTTTCAATCACAAGAGAAAGAAATTAAACATTTTATAAGTTTTATCACTGTAAAATTTTAGCCCAGTATCTAATCTGTTTTACAAACATGTTAATGAGAAATATTACATCATAAATGAACACAGATTATTATTGGTCACAGACAAGTGCATGTAAAGCAATATAATCATTGAGTTTTGTATGTTTTAAGAACACAAAAAGTTAAATTTATGTTGATAGAAATATAAACTTAATTATTTGTTTTCTAAAAGAATACTAACATTTAAGACTGCTTCAAAGCTGCCTGTCATTAAAACATCATTTAATTAATAATAGTTTATATTCCTTTTTGTTATTTATCTGAAGATAAATCTCTAAAAATAGCTCATCTATTGTGAATCAAATGCAGTAATAGTAGAACATCCATTAAATTTCACAATAGATTTCAATGTTCAAAAGTCTTAAGTTACATATTTACAAATTGCAAATCAAATACATAATCATTATACATGTAATCATTATTAATCATTAAAATATTGTTAATTTTGTTATCTGTTAATTATTTAAAATTAAAATTCACATTAAATTCCTTAGCTTAATGTTACAAAATAACAATCCTGAGATTCCTAATTCAATGATAATTAAGTATGATACACTGAATAAAATGTTTAGCTCATTTTTTTAAAACCATTTTCTTTAGGGAACTTTACAAGCTTGTTATAATTAGTATTTAATTATTAATTTCAAATAATTATGGCAATTTTCAGATAAGAATGAAGCCTGCAAAGGTTACCAGGATAGTGTTGGTGTGCGCTGTACTGCACAACATGAGACGGATGTGGGGGGAACCGAACCCGGATGTTCAAGACGACCTTGACGAACAACCAGACATACAGAACTTTGACGGACCCATGGACGGACGTGGTGTGAGAAATAGACTGATTGAACAGTATTTTGTTTGATGTTTAAGTGTTTTCCATTATGTTTTTTTTGTTATAATAAGTTCAATTTTAAAATATCACATACATTTGCTATTCTTGTTTACATTTTAATGCCTTTTTTTTTCTTTGTGTTTATTAATTTTATAAATAAACAGTGCAATTTATGTGCAATCCAAGCTTTGCATTGTTTCTAAACAATAACACATTTGTAAAGGAAAATGAAATATTTATTGCAATTAACATTGTGAAAATACATTAACATATTCAGTAAAATAAATAATATTGTATTAACTGTTGTTGTTATTAACAAATCAATGAACGAAAGAAACAGATTCAACAGTAAAATAACATTAACAAGAATAATTTTTTATTTTTTTTCTAATTTAGCAATGAGAAAGTCTGCAAGACGGGCCACTTTCCTAAAACATTCTGCCCCCGCCCTGCTCATCTCTGATAGGCTTTCCAGGGCCTCTAGTTGGGCATCTTTGAGAGTCCTTAAAGAACAATGTTAAAAAATATGTCCAAAAGAAAAAAGTTAAAAAAGTGTGTCACTAAGAACAAGTAATTGGTAGTACATTTTAATGTACAATTTTTTTTATGAAATTGAAGGTTAAAAAAAACATGATAATATCAAGCATTTACATTTCATGAACTTGCCAATTAAAAAAATAATCTAACAAAAAGAATAGTCTTGATTTATCAATAAATATAGTACTCAAGTTTACATATTCCAATTAATACCTCTTTCTGCTTCTGTCACTGGCTGTTGAGGCTGATGGAACAGATGTTGCTAGAATTGAACAACAAATATTCGAATATATTATTATTTTAAGTTATTTAACTGAATAAAAGAGGGAAAAAAGAAGAAAATGTGGTGGTTGTGGTGGTGGTGTACGTGGTAGTAGTAGTAGTAAAAGTAGTAGTTTCGTAAGTATATATTAGTAGTAGCAGTAGAAGTAGTATTAGTACTTAGCATAAGAAGTAGCAGTGGTTGTAGAAGTAGTAGCACTAGAAGTAACACTAGCATAGTAGTGGTAGTGTTAGCACTTGTAATGTTAGTGGTACTGCTATAAGTATTTGTAATAGTAGCATTACATTTCATAATGTATACAATTCATTTCAATAAATACTATTGGCACTGTTAAAATTTACAAATAAAAAATAATTATTTCGTACATAGAATCTATTACTTTATAGAATTTTAGTAATTTTGATGAAAGAACTTACCGGTAGTTTTTTCCTTGGTTTTCGACTTATCTGGAAATTAAATTAAACAAATCTTTATATATTATGAAAAATAAAGACAATAGTTTCCCCTCATTGGACCCATACACATTGAAACAACACGGTGTCTTTTTGGAATCGCTCATTAATAACACGGGTAAATTTTGCGAAGAATAAAATACACACATTCATATGAATAGCATGGAACTTACCAAAACCGCATTTTGAAACATATGTATGCATCAAACGTATAAGTGTTGAATATTTGTGCACCTTTGATATAATTAAAAGGAATTTTTTTTTATTTACACAAAGCACATGTCAAAAGCATAAAAATTGAGTTCACCCAAACATTTTTGGAACAGTCGCTGTGTAAAGTCAACGTCATTCAGTGTGTGGATGTTGAAGTGGACAGTCGAATTTCGGTGCTTGAACGTTAAAGCATTGAGCTTTTAAGTGTATGTACTTACTGTCTTCACCGGTTTCCGCCACACCGAAGGGATCTGGGATGCCCATGTTGGTAAGAAAATCCATCATGGGCAGCCCCAGGAAATTCGGCGATGGAGGAGTTACCGCTACAACGATTTGGATTTAATTTAGATTAATGCGTGAATGTGATAAGAGTGTAACTGATTTTGTTTCGAAAATGATTGGAAAGGATCTAATGTTTAAGTGACAATCATCAATGGATAATTAATAGCACAAGGTAAGAAACGAAATCGTTAAATTTATTCGATTATTTTTCATACTGGTATTGATTATATTTGGGTATCTTAAACATATTGACGTATGAAGATGAAATATCGGAAATATCTTTCATGTGTATAACGTTAATCTTAAAACAATATTGAACAAACCGATGACGGTATCTGCGTCCTCCACTATGCCGTGAAACGAGGCCGAGGTGGCGAATAGACTCGCCACCGCCTGCGAGGTTTGTGACATCTCGGGCAGTGGCGGTCCTCCCCCCGTAGCGGCAGCATGGTTTCGCTCTCTAGAAACCTCGGATTTCGCATTTTTTGTCTAAAATAAATATAGCAAATGGATACATTTCATTTTGCCTATTAAAATTCTTATATATTCTGGCATTTCTATGTGAATTGTGTATCTATGAATTGTAAAAAAACAACGTGTTTTAACTAAGGCAGCCACTCCCGGGCAAAATATATATATCCCTCATTGCTTAATTTTGTCAACAGTTTAATCACTTTCACTCGTTACAGCGTTTTCATTAGGAGGCGGCCGGCGGCCGATTTGACCGCCTCAAATGTTATTTGGGCCGGTTCAAATTCGAGAAAAAAAATCTTTAAAAAATCGGCAAATGTTCACGCAGGCACAGGCAGCAGTATCATAAATTTGCCCCCCCCCCGGGACCCTACCCCCCCCCCCCGAGCTTACCCCAGGGGTTCCAGATTGTTAAATGTACACCTATTATGTATGGTTTGACTTTTCAACAACGAATATTGACAAAAATACACAGTATAAAAAATAACCCTCGTATATGTATTATATATACACAAGGTATGAAACGTACAATATGCCTATTGCTGAAAGATTGTGGAACACTGGACGTGACCTTTTTCACCGAATACACACATGTTCCCATGCAGTTGCCGACAAAATGCAACTGGATTCGTTAAAAGACAGTAAAAGCAACGAGATTACACTTCTAACCGATCTCCTTCTCGGCTAATAACTTTAATATTCAATTAAATTCGACTTTCTCGCTACATGTCTGTGTTTTGCTGTCATATTTTGTCGATCGAATGCTCGATTCTAAAACGCCATATCATTGGTCAACACAATGAAAACAACCAACCAGATGACGCGTTATAAAATTAAAATGGTGTACATGTGTAGATGAAACACCGAGTGACATATAGCGAGAAAGTCAAATTTAATTGAATATTAAATTTATTAGCGGAGCAGGAGAACGGTTATTTGTGTAATCACGTTGCTTTTACTGTCTTTTAAGGAATCCAGTTGCATTTTGTCGGCAACTGCATGGGAACATGTGTGTTTTCGATGAAAAAGGTCACGTCCAGTGTTCCACAATCTTTCAGCAATAGGCATATAGTGCGTTTCATACCTTGTGTATATATAATACATATATGAGGGTTATTTTTTCATACTGTGTATTTTTGTCA
This sequence comes from Dreissena polymorpha, assembly GCF_020536995.1. NCBI lineage: Eukaryota > Metazoa > Mollusca > Bivalvia > Myida > Dreissenidae > Dreissena > Dreissena polymorpha. Next base: position 5,551,001 of record NC_068370.1, on the reverse strand, counting down.
ATATTCGTTGTTGAAAAGTCAAACCATACACAACAGGTGTATATTTAACAATCTGGAACCCCTGGGGTAAGCTCGGAGGGGGGGGGGGCAAATTTATGATACTGCTGCCTGTGCACGCAGGTGCAAGATATTTAGTATTCATTTATTAACTGTTTGAAACGGAAGTAAACAACCGTAACCGATATATGTTAACTGCTTTCTCATTGGTCGCTTTGTTATAATTGTCCAATCGCGAAGCGAATAACATGAGTGTACGACTTTGATTAAAGGTCACGAACTGACAATGTCAACATGTCTAAAAAAGAAAAAGAAATGACTTTTTCTTTTGTGTTTCGAGTAAGACCGATAGTTCGCTGTTGAAGTTATTTTATTAAAGTTTTTTTAACGTTTATCATTATCCGGCACCTCCGGATGAATGCACTTTCCTGTTACATTTCGGTTTTATTTTCGAAATTTTTTGTTGATGGTTCCGATCATGCCGAAGTTTGGTTTCTCCGCGGAGTTTTGAGCCTCCGAACGGTAAGTGGATTTATTTATAACCACATTTTACAGAAGAGCGAGTCTTTCATTAGGAAACTCTCGAGCCCCAAACTATCCTGATATCGTCATGATTAAGGTTGGAGTTTGCCTAGGCACAATGCCTAAAATGCTAAATATATTGAATTGGCACTGCAATGTTTAGCTTTGTCCAAAATGGTATTGGAAAACAATTGACCAAAAGAAGCTTTCTCGGCAACATATTTAAATCCTAAGATTGCCTCAGTTTGGGCAACCTATGCGCGATTTTGTTGTAAAATCTGCATTGCCAAACTGCCAAATTTTTCTTTAAATTGGTATGCTAGGAGAATCTATGCCCAAATTTTATGCATCTTTTCCAGGGGGCCTCTGACAAAATTTTAAGGTCATCCATGTTCTTGAACAGTGTCGTCTATATTTAATGGGCCATTTATACTGTTCTTTGAAAAAAATAAAGTTCAAAAGTAAAATTTTATCTAAATTGAAGTTCAAAAGTAAAATTCAATCTGAAAAAACATGCTACATTTCCATATTGATTATTTGACTATTTAAGTCCTGAAGCCAAGCAGCCTATCAAGTCAGCAGTCAAGCAGTGGCTAGACAAGAAGGAGCGGCGGAAGATTCCCCCGAAGCAGCCAAGGGCCTCAGCATCAGCACCAGTTCTTACACTTGTGGATGCTAGGGTCCAAACCGATGCTACTGAGGGGAATAATGAGCTGAGCATCATTAAGACAGCTGTCGATATAGCCATACGAAAACTTAACCAGGCATCAAAGGAATATGACCCAGAATCAGATAGTGGATCATCGGATGATGATTTTTGTAGCAACTAGATTAGAATCACACCAAACTCTGTTTTATTTTGGAAAATTAATTATTAAAAGTCGAATTGGTGTTCCATGTTTTAATGTTTTTTTATACATAAACATGTATATTTGTTTTTATCAAAATCTTGATAATTGCAGAGTTGATGTAAACTGAGGACTTTATTTTTCCTTTACCATTGACATAAATATCCTCTATTTTAACTGAGCAAAATTATGTGCATTATGAGCCCAAAATCGCTCAGAGGCCACGATTCGGCACCTTTATTTAAAGAAAATTCAGGGGGAGCGAACCCCCCAAGCAACTAGCAACTTCGATGCTCGCACAAGTTGGCCTCCTCAAATAACTGAAAAGCCTGCTACAAAATATCCTAATGAAAACGCTGCGTTAAATGGAAATTCGTCTATTTTATGTAAATTTATAATAAAAGACATACTAATTCTATATTTACCATATTTCTCCACTTTTCTTTCACTTGTTGGAGAGTCCTGGGGCCGTTGCCGCAAGCATTTACCCCCGCTAATAGTTCAACCCAAATATCTCTTACTCGAGCAACCATGCCCGGACCGCCCGAGCCATGGTTCGCTCTAAGCTTATGAATGTTTGTTTTCATGAAATCCGTTATAACATCAATTTCTCTTTCGCTAAAAGCTTTAGCCCGTTTTGCAGAGTCCATTTTTTCAAAACGTCGTCTGTAAAATTGACAATTTGCGCGAAAATGACGTCATGTTTAGTATTGCATTGTTGGTAATTTTACTGCGGTATGTATACAAATTTCAGTGGTTATGTAACCGCGCAGTAACCATCGTTTATACAAATGAAAATAAACGGTGGTAACCTAACCATGTAAATAACTGCGGTAATCAGATTACCACAGTTAATTTAAACCATCGTTTATACAATTGGCTGCAGGAAGCTTGTGGTAGTCTGTGCATTTTGTTCAATTTGTTTTAAGATCACACGTAGCATCTCGAATAGGCAATACGTAATTGATCAGATGTTCGACGGTTTTGCCGCACCAATATTTCGTACAACAAAACGTACGCCCATTTTAACCGCATCCTATTTTCTTGGGAAATAGTAAAGCTTACATATTTTACGACATAAACTGTTTGTTTTTCAAAAGAAATGTCCGCTTAAAAAGGTATGTTTGACAGAAATGAACATCATACGTGTACACAGTTACTGGAGTCGTGTTCTGAGAAAACTGGGCAAAATGCATGTGCGTAAAGTGTCGTCCCAGATCAGCCTGTGCAGTCCGCACAGGCTAATCAGGTACAACACTTTCCGCCTAAATTGGATGTTTGCTAAGAAGAGACTTCATTTAAACGAAAAATGTCATGCAAGCACTGCACAGGCTAATCTGGGACGACACTTTACGCAAATGCATTATGCCCAGTTTTCTCAGAACACTGTATCATTCTGCACCTCGCTTTATCAACATTGAATTAACATATTGATATTCTTGTTTATAAATTGCTCTCGCTATCTCCTAATGTTTTTGCGCCAAATCCGGCGAACATATCTGTTTGTTGCGACATAAGCGGTATGTTAGCTATAAACGCGTGTTGTTTACATGCATTAATATGCATTCATTACTTGTATAATATAGACTCCCATGCACTGTAAGTAGCTACAAGTCGGCACCTTTCTACGAATTCGTAATGCACGGTTTTCTATTAAAATGATTAACTCTCAAAACGCATTCGGAATAAAAATGTCTACGCCCTTTCTTGTGTTCTACTCTATTACTGCATGCATTAACTTCTTTCCGAAACAAAGTTTGGTACACATTATTAAATTCTTTCTACAGTTGTTTACGTCCACATGCATGCTTTCCACCGCATTCATTCTTCGCCGTCGGGATGTATGAATTTTATTTTTATTTTTGTAAATTGCAAATGCATTCGTCGACATGCATGACTTTCCACCACATTTGTTTTACGGCATGATGATGCATGTTTTAGACCTCGTTTTCGAAATGCATGCTTCTGGCAGGTACCAATGTTTAAGTTTATTTCTATCACCATCATGAAGTATGTCATTGTTTCTTTCTTTTTATCTACTGGTCTCTCAAATGAGATGTTTTATTTGCATTTGCATGACGTGGGAATACTTGCATGTGTTTGTCATTTAATTCGCTTTCAGCACGCGGTGAATCGTCATTTCACCTACGTTGTTGGCAACATCGCACTTGGCTTGAATTGTTTGTGTATCATAGTGCAGGATCACGTGACTTTGTTGGGTTCACTATTGAACGTTAATGTATGTAGAATTGCAAATACACCGGTATGTATTGTTTTTCTTCAAATAAATTGTAAAACTAGTTTTCTTACCAATTTCAACAAGCGCATAAAATACAGTTTTTGTGCTGCTTATTGCAATGTGAAATACACCAGAAATACTTTAATAAACCTGCGTTCTTGGCCAAACATTTGATGTGTAACGCATTCATTTACAATGGTATGCCTCAAGCAACGTGAAATTTTGGCACCGATTTCAGACGTATTCAATGATCTATTCTTAAATATTGAGATATCGGCAAAAACTGCAAGAAACACTGTCTTTTATGCACATAAGATTTTTGCAAATGTTTTTCAATAAATTGAGATATTTAAAAAAAACAGCTCTAAACGGTGTGTTTACATTCTGTCCAGCCAATATGTAAACCCCTGTGAACCCCGTTGATTCTGCACTATGATATTTTTTTTATTTGATTGGACTTTGACTTTGTTCACAGGATATAAGCCAATCTATCATGTTTGTGGTCAATAAACGTATTTAATTTTCACGGGACATACTTAGTTTTTCAAAGCGTTCAACAAGTTTTAAATGAAAATGAATCAGACAGTAAGTGATAATAAAAAAGATATTCATAAGCTCGACAAGACTTTGGACTTTTTACAGCTCCATATATCTGCAGAATAGTCGTTTCTGTAAAATTTTCTCAAAATGTAGTGTTCCTCCTGTTGCTAGTAAATTCTATCATAAAGGCCTGCCTCGCATGATCTATTGCCAATGCGCTCTACCCAATCACCATTTTTTGAGTTTACCTGATTCTCCGAGACTATAGCATCGACATTCCCCACGTTAGCAATGTCATTAACCGAATCTATCTTTTCAGGAATGATCGACTTTACAGGCTCAACAATAATATCTCTATTTGAGGGCTGTATGGCACCAGTTGCGTCTGCATCGATTGGAACCACGCTCTGAACGTTTCCCTTAAAGCCATTTGGATTGAAATCACCGCTGTTCTTCGGTGTGAGGTCAGATGTCGGAGTCGCTGCGGACGACCCCAATTCAATTGTGAGCGCGGAGGAGTAAATATTGGAGACGGGAACAACATGCTCTGGACGTGTTTTTGCGTTTGTACCACCAGTTTTCTTTTCAACCTCCGTACCCTTCTTGGCTCCAATAACGCTGATGCCAGATTTGGTTTTATCAACGACATTATCTTTTTTCGCTTTAGACATATTGTCGATTTGCTTAATCAAAGGATCAACTGCTTTAACATTCCTACCGGGTATTGGAGGTGTATCAGTCGGGAGTACCTGTAGTTTTGCATTGCCAACCGAGTTGGAATCGTTCAATCTTAGACTAGAAGCGGTAGCGATGTTAGGGGCAAGCGATATGTTGTGTGCATTAGGAACAGATCCAATAGCGGACGGTGCTATAGTTAAAGCGGGTATATGTGCTCGGGCGGTAGGTGCAGAGACATTCACAACAGTTTTAGACGTTACCTCTGAGGTTGAGGAGGAGGTTGAGGATGAGGAAGTTGAGGGTGTTAGTGTCGTGATGTCAGTAGGGCTTACAACAGTCGTCTGGGGGAGTGAAACGGGTTTCTGCTGCGTGGTTTGGCTTACAACCGTCGTCTGCGGGAGCGAAACTGGCTGCACCTTTGTGGTTGAGCTTACACCCGTCGTCTGGGGGACTGACACAGGCGGCTGCTTCGTGGTTATGGAACCACTTCCGGCTTCCGTAGGAGTTAGTGTGAGTCCTCGCTGCTTCACCCAGTAGATGTCGTAGTCCTGTACAACTGTTACACTGGAATGAAAAACATGAAAAGTACATCTTCTAAAACACCATTATTACGTATATTGTTTCTATCTAACATTTAAAAATAAACTATTTATAAGTTTACCTTAACATCCAAACCGAGATATTTGCACACATATTAAGCAATCACGTTTATAAATATGTCAGATTTAGAAAGCGTTAAACCATTCTTAATGTGGATTGATCGTATATCCATTTTTGAAATTCAATATTTAAAAAAAACTTTGTCTTTATGCAAGTACAGACGAAAAAAAAAGATTGTTCTTCATCAATTAATCGCATAAATGGATGTACTACTCGAATAACATGTTTTACAGCCATGATTTACACTAGTTTAACTGCCCAAATGTACTACATATTATCAAATAATAATAAAAAAGGTGGAACAAAATCACAAAACGTGCACATTGTTTATTATTATGAGCACATAGAAATGGTTTAATCTTTTAACTATCCCGGTATTGTACTATCACGTGGTGGGACATTTATACAAACTACTTCGTATGTGACGTCAAAACTGTGTTACGCGTGTGAGGTTGTAGTGAGGTTCGGAGTTTTTCAAATGCTGAGGATATTGAATGAGTTCATAGATTTTACGTATACTTGGTGTCAAAATGAGTACTCCTTATGCATCAGTTTTCGGGGTACTAGGGCGATACCCGTAATATATATCGCTATGTACAAATTATAAAATAAATATTGTATTAAATTGTATACTATTAAACAAACTAATTATATATTATATAGTACTATAAATTATGTTATCTGAGAAACGGTGCTGAATAATATAACACGATGTCACAATTGGTTAACCAAAAGACGGGACCTGATTCAAAATGCATGGATGTTTCGGCAGTAATATGTGTTTATTCCTTTATTTAAAACTAGACTTATTGATATGTTCATAGGCTTGTGGCAAAACGATTTCACTGTATACAGTTCATTAACATTATACACAGAATTGAAACATCGATTTGAATGATTTTAATACAAAACTGTAATTTAAGAAAAATTATATTAAAGTGATATTATCGGCATCTGAAAGTTTATAGGTGTCTATCGCAACCGTTGTTTATTTAAGGTGTTTTCACTTCATATACACTTATATTTGTTAATGCAGCATCAACATACTAAAACAATATCCCAGAAAGAGAAAAATAATGCATTTGGATATCAACCGTACTTTCGTTTGACAACTGATCACGCATGTACAATGTGAACCTAAATTTAGTTTTAGTGCAAATCCGTTTATACGACGCAAAGAAACAATTTTGTTTTACGGATCATTTCGGCTTACAGGACTGGGTGAGTCACGTAAAATATCGAATATAAAATATATTTTTATAAACAACTGGTAGCAAGATGAGTTGCAGATAATTGGTCAGTAACCACATTTTAACTTACTCTTTTGACCTGCTAATTCTTTTCAGCTCAATTCAACAGTAAAACATGCCCATAATATCACTTTAAAATGAACGCTGTCGTCCCATATGTTAAAAATTGAATCTGGGAGATTATAATTATTCCCAAAACAAACGTAAATGTAGTACATGTAGCCCGAATAATATGGACGACGAGTATCATTTTGTAAGTGTGTCATCTTTATACCAATATTAGAAAACTGCATATCAACAAATTCTATAATTACCGACATAGTATGCATACAGTTATACTTTTGTTAACAAATACTAACACTAACGATCTTACCAATTAATATTGAAATATTGTAAAAATGCTTTTAAAATGAGAACTGATGAATTGAATGCAAACGTGGAGTAATATAATGGCCTTTGTGAATTTTTAACACCTTACTATGTACTATTTTGGCCACCTTCGCATTGCTATGCGTGTGTTTGTTGATTACATATTGTTAGCTTTGTATATATAACGATGAACTGGACTTGTTCAAGTTATATAAGTAAACTTAAAGTGATATTATAGCGAATGTCATGGGAAAACTCGGCGTAATGCATAGGACGTCCGCATACAGCAGATGCGTGCCGACACTTTCCGCTTTAATAGTAGATCTATATAGTTTTAAGCGAATCTTGTTTAGCCCATTAGTAAAATGTAGCCACAAAAACTCCGTCCCAAATCAACACGTGCGGACTGCACGCGCTATTCGGGGACAAGCCTTAAAGCCCTTGCATTTGGTCCAATTTTCCCACGTCACCCCTTATTTTGGGAAAGTTATAGTGACACTGACTGGAACTCGATGGTGCCGGACGTTCCGACTGGCGGCGTAAATTGGAACATCACTGTCGTCTTTTCGGCGCCGCTGGAGTGAGTTACGGTGTCCTGCAAGTAGCAAGAATTATAGAAATTTAAGCGCGCTTTAGGAAACAGGGCTTATTGGATGAGCGTGGCGTATATTGACATATAAGCCTGTGCAGTCTGTGCAGTCCGAACACGCTTTTCAGGGACGCCACTTTCCGCCTAGATTGGATTTTTGTTTAGAAGAGACATCCTTTTAACGGACAATTCCATAAAAGCGGTAAGTGTCGTCCCAGATTAGCCTGTGAGGACTCCATAGGCTACTCTGCGACCACACTTTACGCACATGCATAAGGCTGGGTTTTCGCCGAGTGAGGCTGATTTTCAAATATTACACTCAATCGGCAATTTAAATCGTATGTTAGTGGATTCCAGTTCTGCTTTGATGTAAAAAAGAAACAAATACTTGATATACTGTTTACACATAATATATTTATGATCATGTATTCATACGCGTATTATCGATAATACAATTGATTATTTGAAAAGAAACAAAACAATCGTCGTCATCATCAGCAACACTTGTATCATCATCAGTGTCCATAAACGTATTACCGTAATTACTCTATGTTTTCGGACACGTAAAAAAAATAATTTCTTTTTGTGTCCGAAAACTTAGATACGAAAAATATTCACAAAATACAGGTGTCCGAAAACTTAAAGTCGAAAATTGAAGTATCCGAAAATAGCGTCAATTGTATCAACGACTACCGGTAATAGCACGCGCTTGTAAAATACCATGCCGCAAAGTATAAATTACAGTTATAAATGTTTGCACAGCATTTGAAATTATTTTAAATGCTTCATTTATGTGACAGAAAGTTACTACAAGTTTGTACTTTGAGCAACGAGTTCAAAGATGAGCATGTGATGTACCGATACACGCTAGTATGAACCTGTAATTAACGCAATACAAAAGCAAACTATGAATTCTTTGTTTGTTCATTTCCGATATTTGTCCATAATGTAAATCAATTCACCTTTACAGGTCCGCAGTCTTTAGTTATGACGTTTGGACTCATGCTATTCATTCCTGACACACCATTTCCGGTTCCGGTCAAGGCTCTAACCACGAAGCCAACAAATGGTCCGCCACTCAATGTGACTGAAAGTCAATGCACAATAATTCAATGTATAATTGTTCTTTGTTTGTGTTCAGCATGATGCCGTGTTATATTTCACTGAAAATGGAGTCATGTATTTTGATATTGTTTTCCTGTTTTTCAAATCAAAGTCTAGTATATTGAACGAAATTCCTTCACATACACGTGTCAAAAACTAAACAAAAACCCGTATGATACACCAGATGAAGCATACACCGAAACAAATTAACTACTAAATCTTCGAGGACACCAAAACATAACATATAACAAAATGTGTCATGAAACAAAACTTAGCATATACCAAAACATAGCCTATATCAAAACGAGGCATACCAAACCTCAAAGTAAACCAAAACGAATCATATACCAAGCATCAAAATATACCAAAACATAGCTTATATCAAACCTAAAAATTAGCATGTATCAAACATCAAAGTATACCAAAACATAGCCTATACCAAACGCCAAAGTATACCAAATCATAGTATAAACCAAATCTTAGAGTAAATAAAAACATAGCATTACCAACACGGGCATAAAACTAACAAAAGTCAAATACCAAGACTAAGATGTGAGTGTATTCCAAAGTGTATGCGGTCCTTCCCGAGCCAGAGGCTACGTTATGTGTGGATCCGGAGTGTGCCCCCGGGCCCCTACCTAGGTAACTTACTTCACTCGCGATAGCTGGGACGAATTTTGAATTAAAGCAGCAATTTCCAGCTATTTCTTTGTTACTGAAAGGTGTTCAATGTTGGTGTGGTCTTGTCTTGTTTGGTGTGTGTGTGGGGGGGGGGGGGGGGTAAGCTAGAGTACCAGGAAGAAACCCCACCTGTCCGGTATGGTTACCACCAACCAAACACACATGCTGCCGGGAACGGGCATTGAACCCAGGTCGTCTTGATGAGAAGCGAGTGTACCAACCAACCACTTCGCTAACCGGACAGCCCAAGACGAAGGATACACCAAAACGCAAGATAAACTAAAAAGGAGCGAACAACACAAACGTAGCTTATACCAAAAATGTAGCATATACATAGCGTTTATGAAATTCTTAGCGCATAATTAAAAGGCATATACCAATACGTAGAATAAACTAAGACGTAACAAACATATTCAAAATATTGAACTCTTCAAAGTTAATACGACAACCTTCAGTGTATGGTCAAGCACTTTTCTTTTCTTAAATAATGTTGTAATACCTGAAAGGGACTTGCTCACAATTTGTCGAAATGACAATTTTACATAAAAAGACATTGATTAAAAAAAGAACATATTATATTAAAACAAGCGAAATATCACTCCTGACTAAGATAAAAATTGATTTTTATATTTGCTACTATATACATTGAATGTATTTTTAATGTGAAAATCCGTAAACAACTCCGTTTAAGGTTGAAAAAATTGATGCATTGAACTTACGAGTAACCGGAAGTCCCGGGGTGTAGATGCTTGTTCCACCATCGACAGTAAGGCTGTACCGCATAGGCGTGGTTTTGGCGGGTGCTCCGTGACCCGGAAGCATCGAAGAGCACACTCTTGCGGAAGACGGACAGCCGGAACTGTAACCCCAGACAAGGGGCGTTGCTACGGACAACAACGCCAAACATACTCCCAGCAAAGGCGGCATTTGTTGAACCTGGAAATAAAACATGTATTGCCTTTTTTAAATTAAATAAGACAAAAAAATATCAAAAGTTATTTTTAAAAATAACAACTAAACACAATAAAAATCCAACAAACGGTTACTTACAGAGACTCATGAAGTGATACACATCTTATATTGGACATACAAATGCTTATTTAAAAACAACTTATAATACAGTATATGAGAACTGATATGCAGTAATTAATAAAGTAAACATGTATTTATGTATTTTCGTTCATCTGCCAGGGCGATTGATTGATCGTTCTTGCATGTTGCGACTAAATGACCATCGTTCTTCCTACGCATCACTGTAAATAGGTCAGCGGTCGCTTGATCTCAGCCGATGGACACTTAATCATCATTAAAAACACGTACAGGTGGCTCTAAGTTTAAAAATATATGCACTTTTGGAAGAGTTTACATATTATATTGATTTTGAAAGTGTTGCTTTATATTTCCACACAAAAAAATCCATCAAACTATAGACATTATTAAGTTACCGCTCTAATCATATATTATGTGTATATGAATAGAAGATCCATAAATTGCGTGTCTTTCTATCTCAAATCACTGTCTGGTTTCATTTAAGATTTTTTTAAAGTTTTCACAGCATAAGGTGTAACCATAACACGGCCGTTAATCACGTGCGCAACCTCTTTGTTGAGATGCATTAATAAATGAGCGAATGCAACTTCCGATGTTGCGCTCAGGCCCGGATGTGTTTAAATGTCATGGATAATTTTTATGGTGATTAGGTTTTATATGTTATTGTTGTGTTTTTTTTTCAACATATATTGCATTATTTTATAAAATCGGGCAATGTAGTGCGATTCAGCGAAGATTAATTTCTCCAAAAATGTTCTGAAACGTACATTATCAACCTTAATACGTTGTAGCATGGTGGAGTTATAAAAATCATTTCGATGAGTTTTTCCTGTATGACGAGATAATGTACACCCAATTAAATCGCTTTTTAAATATATAAGTTATCAACTCAATTAAGAAGTCATTAACACGAATACAACATATTATACGATACATACCAAAAATGTGTGATACTCAATAAAACCAATAATTAAATTCTCAACATTATCAAAATTGTTCATCGACAGCAATGTTTGTATACAGTATGATAATTCGCTAAATAAATATATGATAACACTTCTTCTCAAAACGATGATTTGTGTCCCTTAATCCAAATGCTGAATTTACCATGGTCAACACATATTAATTAGGCTCATATATGTTGTTTTTCCCACTATCAACTCCAAAAAATAAAGATAGCTCTGTCTTTGTCCGTTAACTTTTTTATGATACATGTTAAATGTTCTTATCTAACAAAGATGAACGTTTAAATCCATCAAGACATTATAAGAAAACCACTTTTTTTAATTAAAAACGCACGCGACTCAAATGTGCTGCAGTAGTCAACTTACAAACATAAATGTAAATCCTGTTAACGTAATAGAAACCATTACATAAACTATATCACTTTAAAAAACTATAAATGTGCATTGGCGCCACCTCATATTTTAGCGCCACCTCCATGGCATTGGCTTCATCTCTTTTTGAAAAATGCAAGTTTATACGTTAGATCGGCTAAAAGCCTATGTTTTTGTGCATGCATTAACTTGAAAATGTTCAAAGAAATCGTTTTATGCAATGAGCGATTTAATTGGCTGGGAATGTGCTCGTTCCACAGGTAAAAAACATCGATTTTGTTTACGGATTCTTCCATGCCACTTATAAAGGTCCCCACGTTCCAAATGTGTTGTGATTGTATGTTTCTGTAAATTTGTGTATATATATATATATGAATTTATCTTCACTGAATCGCACTACATTGGTCGGTCTTTTAAAAATAATGCGAAATAAGTTTAAAAAACATACAAAACCTAATCACCCAGTAAATGTATCCGTAAATTTCAAAACATCCGGGCCAGAGCGCCACCTCGTAAGTCGCATTTGCTTATTTATTCATGCATCTCAAAAAAGAGGTGGCGACCGTGATTAACGGCCGTGCATAACGTTAAGACTTAAACGCTAAGAAAATATCTGTTAAACTAAAAATTGTTCGGCGGTAAATTTTTACCAAAATTTAAAAAGAAATGAGTTGGGCATGAAAAGTGATCTCAGCGTTTCACACGAGTCTTCTAATTTTTTTCCCAGGAATACATGCAAATCATAAAATCTTAACCATACAGGCGATAAGTGTAAAAGTATTAGAAATTTAAATGTGAAATGGCACCATAAAGATACGTTTGTTGAAACTTTCGCATGTCTACTTGCAAGGCTTGCACATTAAATAAAAACAGTGTCTAATAAAACAATAATAATTACGTAAATTATTTAAAACCAGTTTTATTTTATCGGTTGCGATACTAAAATTTCACTTGGCAGACGACATTTATGTTTATATATCTTAAACTAGATGAGAGTGTTTTGACCGGAATGTAATTATGTGTCAGCCTAGAGCAACTATCTTCAACAGATACTCATTAAAATTCCATGTCAACACGTCCTCACTGTCAAACTGCAGCATAACAGCAGTATACGAATGCGCATTTTTTAAATTAAAATTCTGCTCTTTTTTCAAGGACATCGGTTAATATATTCACAAATATGTCAATAGCATCCTATGGACATTAATATGTTTAGTGATTTCAAATTCAAAATCTGCAAAACAAAGGACAATAAAAAGACAAAATAAGTCATGCAACGCATGATCATTTGGACTTTTTTATTGCTTGATTTTAAAATTGACATCCCGCTATTGTTTACGTGATATTCAATAATATTAATATAAATTAATGAGCGGAGTTAGAGCTTACAAACAAAAATATGAGTCGTGTTCTGAGAAAACTGGGCTTAATGCATGTGCGCAAAGTGTCGTTCCAGATTAGCATGTTCAGTCCGCACAGGCTATTCAGGGACGACACTTTCCGCTTTTACAAGATTTTCGGTAAAAGGGACTTCCTTTAAACGAAAAATACCATTAAAGCGGAAAGTGTCGTCCCTGATAAGTCTGTGCGGACTACACATGCTAATCTGGGACGACACTCTACGCACATGCATTTTTGCCCAATTTTCACAGAACAAGACACATATGAAAATAACCAGCCCCATAAGTCCTTAATCGAGTAATGCACATGTTATTTTTGTAAATAATCAACATGTTTATGTTGCAGTTGATGCATACAAAGTCTTTGGCATCAGAACGCTCGAGGAAAACAGAACTTAATGCATGTGCGTAAAGCGTCAACACAGATTACCGTAGCATGTGCAGGCTTACCGGGAACCAAATTTTCCGCTTGTATTATATAATTAGTTTAAATGGAGTCTCTTCTTTGCGGAAATCCAGTTCAGCTGAAAAGTATTGTCCCTGATAAGCAGGTGCGGATTGCACAGGTTTATCTGGGACGATACTTCACGCCCATGTATTTCGAAAAACATGTCTTAATGTGTCGTTATATATTAGATGTGCTCACATGTCTTAATGTGTCGTTATATATTAGATGTGCTCACATGTCTTAATGTGTCGTTATATATTAGATGTGCTCACATGTCTTAATGTGTCGTTATATATTAGATGTGCTCACATGTCTTAATGTGTCGTTATATATTAGATGTGCTCACATGTCTTAATGTGTCGTTATATATTAGATGTGCTCACATGTCTTAATGTGTCGTTATATATTAGATGTGCTCACATGTCTTAATGTGTCGTTATATATTAGATGTGCTCACATGTCTTAATGTGTCGTTATATATTAGATGTGCTCACATGTCTTAATGTGTCGTTATATATTAGATGTGCCCACATGTCTTAATGTGTCGTTATATATTAGATGTGCTCACATGTCTTAATGTGTCGTTATATATTAGATGTGCTCACATGTCTTAATGTGTCGTTATATATTAGATGTGCTCACATGTCTTAATGTGTCGTTATATATTAGATGTGCTCACATGTCTTAATGTGTCGTTATATATTAGATGTGCTCACATGTCTTAATGTGTCGTTATATATTAGATGTGCTCACAGTGTCGTATGTTTTACATAATTAACTACTTTCCGATTCAGCCTTAGATGGGTGGTGGCCGAAACGGCACTTCAATTACTAAGCAGGTATTAACCATATGATCCCGGCTTCTGACTAATGTGTCTGACATTTACTGTAGCACATGCCTCTTGACCGCCGTAAATCACCGCCTCGGGCATTGGCTTATATACGGATGTCTGGTTCATGTGAACCGATGTTCTCTAAAAATTATCAGACCTAAATTGATTTTGTTTGGAAATAATTCGTTGCATTTCGATAAGGCCACAACAAACTGAGCAGATGTTCGCCGGTTTAGCCGCACCTGCATGTTGTGAAATGAAACAAATAAAGTATTGCGCACATTTGCCCCGCATCCTATTTTCAAGGAAGCAGAGTTAACCCATTTATGCCTAGTGGACTCTCCCGTCCTTCTATATTAGATCAATTTATTTCCAAAATTAGGGATGTCTAGTATAGTAATTTCTATATTTAGAATATTTCTTACAGAATTTCCTTTAAGCCAACAGCGCAGACCCTGATGAGACGCCGCATCATGCGGCGTCTCATCTGGGTCTACGCTGTTTGCCAAGGCCTTTTTTCTACACGCTAGGCGTGAATGGGTTAAGCCTACATATATTACAACATTGACACTCTATTTTTAGCATTCAATAGTATGAAATGTCAGATGAATAAGCCGAGTTCCTGGAAATATGTACAATGTGTATCTTGTATATTTGTATCCCCGTAGGCAATTGCTATACTTAAAGATCCATTGTATCTCGAGTGTTATGAAGGTGTTAACCATCGTGTTAATTAAGAAGTAAAGTGACTCTGGCAAAGTCAGTAATCCGTGTACAATAATATACCGCCCTGTCGTGTTAGAACAGATATATAAAAGTTATATATCCGTTTTAAGTACGAAGCCGTCCTACCTGTTTTAGATCTGATAAAACACTAAAGCGCTCAACTGAAAAATAATACATGTATCTTTCGTATAGGAACCACCAACAAATAAGATAAGGGGTTCGTTCATATATAGTTCATTATTTCATGAAAGTGTTAATTTCAATTATTTTAAAACTCGCCGAATATCATAAAGCAATTTAATATCTTGCGATGATGATACATCAAACAAAACGCAAAAATATCAGGAAAACGCAAGAAAATGTGTTTGGTGAACACATTACGTTGGTTAGTAGGACATTAAATAAGCATGTGTTGTTTCGTCAATTTTAAAGTGTAAACGATCGAATAGTCAAGAGCTATTGGCTTCTCTTATTTATACTCAGCTTAATGCTATTGTAGCATTTAATACGAGTGAAAAGTTGCTGGTGTTCACGAATCCGACCCTATATTTGTTGCCGACAATATACTTGTATTTGTTATTGCAGGTTGATCTTTACTACAATCGATCATTTTTGTCGCGTTCTGAGAAAACTGGACATAATGCATGTGCGTAAAGTGTCGTCCCAGATTAGCCTGTGCAGTCCGCAGAGTCTTATCAGAGACGACACTTTCCGCCTTAACTGGATTTTCGTGTAGAAGAGACTTCCTTCAAACGAAAAATACCATAAAAGTGGAAAGCGTCGTCCCTGATAAGCCTGTGCGGACTGCACAGGCTAATCTGGGATGACACTTTACGCACATACATCAAGCCCCGTTTTCTAAGAACACGTCTCATATAAAGAAAGCATGTTGAATAGACTTTGAAGATTTCTGTCGTTGAATATCCCTATTACAAGAGGAAAAAACTCGCGTATCGGATAACGTACACAAAGAACGGTTACCGGACCTACCAACCCTATTTTGTAGAGAACGTTTTTCAAAGACATTTGGAATGGACATCTTAAGTGGTGACAATCGCATGAGAAACTATCGCAGGTATGACAAACAAAATGGTGAAAATCTAGATTGGATTTGTTGTCTAACGTGACTGGCGCATAGGAAATAAGAGCATGACTACGTCGGCCTATATGTAATCTATGCGTTTATACCTATATTTAACTTCAAGTCATCAAGGCTGTGTTCTGGATTCAGCTTAATATCCGTATTTAGATGTATATCAATTAGCCTCGCTGTTATCGTATACCATAATCTAAAACATGTACACCTGTAGACAATGTCCCCTAAAGTCGTCGTCGATACACATGTCCGACCCGACCCACTCTCTTCACTCGTCGATGTAAGTGTAAGTGATTTAAGTGTAAGTGATTTAAGAGTAAGTGATTTAAGTGTAAGTGATTTACATTGGATGATTACAGTCTGTTACGACATTTTAATTCTTTTTAAAACAAATCGCGATATTTGTCACTAAATGTTTACAGAAGAATCCCCATTCACTAAAACTATTCGCTGATTACGTATAAACCTACCACTACATACAATTGATTTCCCTTGATTCATTAATTTAATGGTTTCCCTATTTCGATCATATTAACATTCATATTGAATTAAAAAGTAAGGATATTTTAATTGTTCTCATAAAAGAGACCCAAGTCTAATTCTTCCATACGATCTCTGAAGTCTTCAGGCCTTCACACTGGATACTCTGCTGCAGTTTGAAAAGTAAATGACGCGAGTGCTTATTGTAAATGCAATGTGGGTTTGTTTTGTGGGTTTTTTCCAAAATATTTTAGTTGCTTTGAAAAGTTTTTCCGCTGCAAGTCAATTAAATGGTTTACTATCATTTGAGTCGCGTTCTGAGAAAACTGGGCATAATGCATGTGCGTAAAGTGTCGTCCCAGATTAGCATGTGCAGTCCGCACAAGCTAATCAGGAACGACACTTTCCGCTCTTATGGTCTTTTTATTTTCAAGGAAGTCCCTCATTACCGAAAATCAAGTTTAGGCGAAAAGTGTCGTCCCTGATAAGCCTGTGCGAACTGCACAGGCTAATCTGGGATGACACTTCACGCACATGAATTAAGCCCAGTTTTCTTAGAAGAAAGCTCATTTAAATAAATTTAAATAAATATTATTTCATGCTGTACAATACTTTGGTATAAACCAACTTCTACAAAAAGGCGCTCGTGTTCAGAACAGCATCGCAATCATCATCGTCATCATCACCATCAACACTTCCACCACCTCCACGATTACCATCATCATCAGTAGCACAAAATCATTTTCGTCATCCTCCTCCTCCTCATCATCATCATAATTCAATCCTAATAATTCGCACCAGAACATTAATTTGGCTATGACTGTGCTTGTTTTAACCCATTTATGCCTAGTGGACTCTGCCATCCTTCTAAATTGGATCAATTTATTTCCAAAATTAGGGATGTCTAGTATATTTAATAACTATATTTAGAATATTTCTTACTGGAATTTCTTTAAGCAAACAGCGCAGACCCAGATGAGACGCCGCATCATGCGGCGTCTCATCTGGGTCTACGCTGTTTGCCGAGGCCTTTTTTCAGGACGCTTGGCATAAATGGCTTAAAGTCGTCCGGTTTCAAGCCAAAGATATTTAGGGATTGGAACTTGACATTTACAATATTTAATATTTCGTTGTGTAACTGTACAACCACGTGTATTTGTATTTCTTCTGCCTTATTTGCTGAATTTACATCTGCGTAAATCATAGTCGGTTCTTTGTCCATTATTGGCGTCAATAACATAGATGTTTTCGAGTTTTATGAATTTCAAACAACATATTTGTGGTTGTCAATGTTTTTACAATCACATGGTAAATTCAAAGTCCCACTAGCCTCGAGCGTACAAGTCATCATCAGTTTCACGCGTGTGTAAATCTATAATAATAAATTTACTTCCGCAAATAGTGTGGCGTGTTACGATAGTTTTGTTTAGTCGAGCTGCTTCAAAATATTCAAAACAGCATTGAATCTCCATGAATGATGTAGCCGTATGCAAATGTTGGGAATACATTTACCCCAACGTATTAAAGATGCCGTCCAAATATGTTTAAGTTTAACTACTTTACAGCTAAAACAAAATAGTGGATAGGAAACTAGATATCCATGTTTAGTTTATAATATGATTAAATATTCGAAAAATAGTTTACATATATATATATATATATATATATATATATATATATATATATATATATAGGGAGAAAGGTGTGTGAACAACCAGATACACAGACATACAAACAGACATACATATTCCCATTTGAGACTTCGGCGTGTGCGCCTAGCTACGGTGCAGAACGAGACATACATACTATGAAATTCCCATCCCCCCCAAAAAGGATGGTTCATTCACAGTTATATTTCTCGCACTTACACCGCAACACATCTCGACGTGGGAACAATTTTTACATACACAGAATGGACAATGTTACATACATAGACACTTTTTTACAAACATGAAACCATAGTTGTATTAGGGCAAGATCCGATAAGGATTCTAAACTACCCTCACACTATGTTAGAGACACCGCGGAAATCCGTTGGATTGAAATCATGAATATATTTGTGTATTAACAGGGAGATAATTATATTTCACAACAACGTCATTTCCTATTTCTAGGATCTATTAATAGATATTCGTTCACAGTCGATAAATTATATAGAGGGAGAAAGGTGTGTGAACAATATATATATATATATATATATATATATATATATATATATATATATATATATATATATATATATATATATATATATATATATACCGGTAGTATAAAATATTTTTTTAGAAAATAAGTACATAATAATTTTATAATTGTTGCAATTATAAAACTACGTCTGAAAGTATGCGGTCACTATGCATTAACCCATTTATTCCTAGTGGACTCTCCCATCCTTTTTAATTGGATCAATTTATTTTCAAAATAAGGGATGTCTAGTATACTTATTTCTATATTTAGAATATTTCTTACAGAAATTCCTTTAAGCAAACAGCGCAGACCCAGATGAGACGCCGCATCATGCGGCGTCTCATCTGGGTCTACGCTGTTTGCAATGTCCTTTTTTCAGGACGCTAGGCATAAATGGGTTAACCTCATCCATGTGACATTCTCACGAAAACATGTTACTGCAGACATATGTTAATGACGATGAGCAATTATGTTCTGAATTCTTAACAATACTTATTCAGTGTGCGTAGCACTACACTGACTACTCGGAATTAAATTTTCCAAGATCGTAGTTGGTTACTCGGTAAGTTGTTTGTCATCAAACTGCAAATATGCGCTCAGTTCTCCTGAAAAAACCCTCAGCCTTTATTGGTACCCACTGATTGACCCATTAATGCCTAGCGTCTAGAAAAAAAGGCGTTGGCAAACAGCGTAGACCCAGATGAGACGCCGCATGATGCGGCGTCTCATCTGGGTCTGCGCTGTTTGCTTAAAGGAATTTCTGTAAGAAATATTCTAAATATAGAAATAAATATACTAGACATCCCTAATTTTGGGAAATAAATTGATCCAATTTAGCAAGATTGGAGAGTCCACTAGGCTTAGATGGGTTAAAGACATACGGTACTTAAATAAACATTCAAGAAAAAAAGTTGCAAGATTCGAGTCTCATTGTTATGCAGCATGGGCTGCATTGTTCTTACAGTCTTCGTGTTTATATGTCTTCCCGTTTATATTTATAATTATACCTTAATGCTCGTTTTTAATGACGTACACATAAAGCAATACTTATGTAACATACAAGAAATAATTATCCGTAATAAAACTTATTGTATAAACGAATTACCGGTACCAGGTTTCAAGTATATCTGTACATTACCGGTATAAAAAAAAGATGTCAGTATTTGTGGTTTTTTTCTCCATTAATTTAAAAGAAAAATGATGTGTTATACCTCCTTAGCGTCGTATGGACATTGTCATGAACAAACAAACGTCGCGTGTACAGTTTTTATTAAAATGTACGGTATTAAATAAGTGTATATGGGCATACGTTATTCATGTATGGAATTAAGAACATCAGTGGTGACATGTTTTACAATCGCAGAAATGTTAATAGTAAAAATTTTAACTTAAGGTACCTTTCAACTTCTGAATCGCTAAATCCGAACGAAAATATCCTCAAAATGTAATTCCCGAAATTCCCGAAATTGAAGTTCGCGTGACACAAAAACAAGGAAAGATACTTTAACTATCTTACACGTCAACAAGCTAAAACACAATGTGTACTAATAACCCAGGCTAGGGACTAGTATAAACTCTACGTCTAAACTACGGTTCTAGTTCGAGCGTGTCGACGTCAAAAACGTCGAGCCGTAAACGTTCGCCGCGGGCGACGTTATAACAGTAATTTACCACACGTTGAAAGGCGCTTGACGAATAGTGTTATGTTGAAATGATTAGTTCGAAGTTCAGATAGCTGGTCAATCATATTTTCGTGAATTATCGTATATTATCAGTGACATGAAAGTATCTGATTTGACGTCGGTATGTGCAAACTGCCCAACATGCACAACATCAGCTGACTGTTAACACGGACTATGCAATTTGTGTTGCTTATGTAAATGAGTCTCGATCTGGGAAAAAGGGACTTAATGCATGTACGTTAAGACGTTAAGTGTTATTATGTGCTCATCACATAAACTTATCAGGGAAAACACTTTTCGCCTACACTGGAATCGCTATGAAGAGACGTTCTTTAAACGGAAGAAAACAATGAAAGCGGAAAGTGTCATCCCTCATAAGCCTGTGCGGAATGCAGAAAGTACCCTCTTATTTTACGTATTCTATTATAGATTTGTTATTATAATATTTAAACTTCTTGTTAAATATTTGCAACAAGAGGCCAATAATGTCCAAAAGCGCTCACCTTATATCTAAAAAATACAAATTTGCATACTGTTAGAACATTTGCAATCATGTTCACAATAAAGAGGAAATATCCAAATCCCCATGTTCTTGCCCGCCTTATTTGCTGCTTGGTTGAGACATTACGTGAAACAAACAAACCTGAGGAAATATGCAAACCTGAGGAAATATGATCAGTATTGAATCACAGTGTAGTATCATCCTTCCGTACCACGGTTATCACTAAATCCAACTGGTTCTAAGAAATATGAGTCGCGTTCTGAGAACATTGGGTTTAATGCGTGTGCGTAAAGTGTCGTCCTAGATTAGCCTGTGAAGTCCGCACAAGCTAATCAGGGACGACACTTTCCGCCTTAACTGGATTTTCGTGTAGAAGAGACTTTCTTTAAACGAAAAATACAATAAAAGCGGAAAGTGTCGCCCCTGATTAGCCTGTGCGGATTGCACTTTACGCACATACATAAAGCCCCGCGTCTCATATATTTGCGCTTTCACACCAACGATGTTACTACTTCTACTGAGTTTCATGCGCCGCAAAAGATGTCCCTTTGGGACAAACTTTTCTGAGTATATAATAACATATGCGCCAATCGATGATTTAGTACTTATTTAAAAGAGAATAAAGTGTATGGAAATATAATAGCGTATTAAACGTCAATGTTCCCCTTTGACTTGCGCAGGATATGGGTAAAAAGGCCATGTTTTATCAAATAATCACACGACAAAACAAATAACAACGAATTTTGTAGCTTGCAACAAATATATGGACCCTGCTCTGTGAAAAGGGGGTTAAATGCATGTGCGTCAAGAGCGAGGATCATGTATTAATGATCAAACTGTAACTAAAATACGGGACATGCTAATATTTAACAGAAAATTATCAGACTTGCGGACATTTCAAATAATAAGAGATGTAGCACGGTAAGTATTCTTCTCCTAAATGGATTCGTAACTGATAAGTGCCGTGTGCTGTTTAATATGCCGGACTGATGATTTATATCAGACAACAGAAAATATCGTTCACAGGAGATGGTCCATAAAAATGTATATACAATGTCAAGCCATATTATGAAGATATATTAAACACCTTTTGAGCAACCAAAACTACGACGACAAGTCACGAAAACAAAGCACATTATATATTTCTTTTATTTTTGTTTAGAATGAACATTAAAAAACACCGAAGCAGGAATCTCTGGACGTCGGTTAACCGGCCAATGAGGAGAATGTTTTCAGGGCTCTACAGCTCTAGGTCTACTCTGAAAAGGGTGACAAAAGTTAAAGCCACACACCTTGAAATAAACTACATGGCATAATAATTTTAAGTATAAATAAGAAACATATTATATCTATGCCAATAAGAATAAATCTGGTGGTTACAAGGTAGAAATCGGTGCTTTTTGCGCTTTAAATCTTAAAAATAATCGCGTTTGTCGAAATGGACGTATACGTCTAGAAATCCTACTTTCGGTTTTAAAAGCGGTACCGTTTAAAAAATAATAAATAACTTGATGACTAGGCTATAGATTTAATTTTATCTATGCCAATTAGAATAAACCTGGTGGTAACAAGGTAGAAATCCGTATATTGTGCACTTTAAAACTTAAAATAATCGCGTTTGTTGAAATAGTGTATACGTATAGAAATCCTACTTTCGGATTTAAAATTTAAAAACAATTATTAATTACTTGCTTACTAGGCTATAGATTTATTGACAATTTTGCACACTTTCAAATTGCATCTATATGAATTGATTAACATGTATTTCATTTAAAGGTGTGTGGCTTTAAAACAAAAAAGAAATCGTAACCAAATTATTAATAGAAGCGTTAAACCCTAGGCTTGCTTTCAGTTGCAAATGCAAACTTTTTTATTTTATAAGCACTGTCTTACCTGATGGAAGTATTTATGCTAAAAAAATTGGTAAAAATACAATAGCAGTATAAGCATAATCACTTGCTATACATTTGGTTCATAATACTTAATAGTTGCTTTCATTAGTGATAATAATTCTTTATTTCACATGCTTATTAGTTTATTTTTATCCAACATGTCATTTAGTTGTTACAAAAATAAACACATTTTGTATGGTTGCATGCAATTAAACGTCTAAACTTACTCTTTCCGAAGAGGCGGTTGTAAAATCCTGTAATAAAAGAAAATAACACAAATGAGTCACTCTCAAAGAAAACGGGGTTTAATACATATGCGTAAAATGTCGCCTCATATCAGCATGTGCAGTCCGCACAGGCTTATCAGGGACAACACTATCCGCTTTTATTGTATTGTTCGTTTGAAAGGAAGACTTGTCTTGACCGAAATAGAGTTTCGGTGGGGTGTCGTCCCTAATTAGCCTGTGCGGACTTCACATGCTAAGCTGGGACGACACTGAACCGACGTGCATTTAAACCGTTTGTAATAGAGCGAAGCTCATATGCCATGTTTGTAAAGATGACATAATAGTGCCTAGAATAGTCATGGCAACGTTTTGCTCTTGTAAAAGTCTTATAGATCCGAAGGTTGAAAGGGTTTACCACATAATATGTTTAAAATGAAAGATTCTGATACATTTCTAATCACGTTCAAAATATATACTAACATACCGTTGTAGTTCTCGTTGTAGTTCTCGTTGTAGTTCTTGTAATAGTTGCCGTTGTCGTTCTTGTAATAGTTGCCGTGGTCGTTCTTGTAATAGTTGCCGTTGTCGTTCCTGTAATAGTTGCCGTTGTCGTTCTTGTAATAGTTGCCGTTGTCGTTCTTGTAATAGTTGCCGTTGTCGTTCCTGTAATAGTTGCCGTTGTCGTTATTGTAATAGTTGCCGTTGTCGTTCTTGTAATAGTTGCCGTTGTCGTTCTTGTAATAGTTTCCGTTGTCGTTCATGTAATAGTTGCCGTTGTCGTTCTTGTAATTGTTGCCGTTGTCGTTCATGTAATAGTTGCCCTTGTCGTTCTTGTAATAGTTGCCGTTGTCGTTCTTGTAATAGTTGCCGTTGTCGTTCTTGTAATAGTTGCCGTTGTCGTTCCTGTAATAGTTGCCGTTGTCGTTCTTGTAATAGTTGCCGTTGTCGTTCTTGTAATAGTTGCCGTTGTCGTTCCTGTAATAGTTGCCGTTGTCGTTCTTGTAATAGTTGCCGTTGTCGTTCTTGTAATAGTTGCCGTTGTCGTTCTTGTAATAGTTGCCGTTGTCGTTCATGTAATAGTTGCCGTTGTCGTTCTTGTAATTGTTGCCGTTGTCGTTCATGTAATAGTTGCCCTTGTCGTTCTTGTAATAGCTGCCGTTGTCGTTCTTGTAATAGTTGCCGTTGTCGTTATTGTAATAGTTGCCGTTGTAGTTGCCGCGATATTCACCTGGAATTGTTAAAGAAAAAGCTTGTCATAATGCTGTGTCCATATTTGCCTCATTTCAGTGCATTTAGATCATAAGTATGTACTATTCCGTATATATACAATACAAATGAATTGAATGGCTCGGTACCAAAGTAAAAAAAGCTCATTTAAATCATACAAATCAGAAACTTTAAAAATATAGTTTCATTGTTAAAATCTCCATGATATAATATATCATGTAAACTGTGTTGTTAAGATAAGTGTCTCGCTATATTTCAAAACTATTACATATCGAATTTTTTTAAGTAAAATACTTTCTTACCATACTTTCCGTACCAGCCACTCATTTGATTTCCTTCATTATTCCAATTGTTTCCGTACCAGTTGTCGCCATTCCAATTATTCCAATCGTTTCCATACCAGTTATCCCTGTTTTCTCCATACCAGTTATTCCAGTTGTTCCTCCCCCAGTTACCGTACCTTCCGAAATTCCACTGGTTACCGTACCAGTTGTCATTATCACCTTCGTACCGGCCGATTGATCCAGCGGCAGCAACGCCAAACAGGCACGCGCATATCAACAAACCGTTCATTGTTGTCTGCAAGATAAAATGTGTTAATTGGGGATTATCATTAAAATGTTCCTTTCGTAACTTCTGGTAGCCAAACAGAGTTTATATGTACATGTATTTGAACAATATGTTTGTATCTGTAGGTTGCACAGCAGTTATGGTCGCATCTTTGTCAAGAATTTTAATAAAAAAATAGTTTTTAAAGGCTGTCGCTGCAAAAAAAAATGTATTGAATGAATAAGATTGCACTGTTTGACTGGTTTCGTTAATGAATTTACTGTTAAATGTATTTCATGAATATCATCGTTGTCTGTGCAATCAAATAGAGTAAGAAAGCGGTTTCTTTCTATATATCTAATGTAATTTACTTTAAAATAACGCAATAAATGCTGCAGCTACAAAAAAATGGAAGAGTTCTGTTTTTGGCCCTCCTTGTTAAGTGGGGAATAACTTAAAATGAACATAAGTTATCAAAAGAAAACGACCTTTTTGACCTAAGCTCGTATTTTTGATGATTGATGATCGCAACGTTTTCGTTGAGATTGTTCTTGTTTAATAAGAAGAAAATCTGAATATTTTAATCTGGCAATCTGGTAAGGCATAATGTGCAGCGTTGTTTTTACTAATGGAATGTTATGCATATACAAAAAGCAATATAACATGCTCATATTCTATACCGTAATATGAGACATGTGTAGAAGTTTATGCAGTACATGCTATATTCAAATACATTAACAAAGAAAATGACATTAAGTAAGTCATTCACAAGTGTCACTACAGTATTCTAATACTGCATATTAAATTTCGGCTATATAATATTTTCATTATCTAAAATGTACACGATCCTACGGAAAAGTGCTTGGCAAAAATAACGTTAGTGTGAATTCACAAGCGGTTGTTAATTTGTATCTAATGAAATAAAGAAACCATTTTGGAAACAATATGGCGTGAAGTCATTTCGTGATGATATCATTTCAACAAAAAACGACAAGTTATTGGTCCTATCGATGTTAGCGTACAAAATGTTATCGTATACTATTAAAAGAAAATAACGTATACTAATCATTTTTTTAAACTGCATATACACTATGTGGAACGTTGAAAAAATGTTTTGAATTTAACCACGGAAACTACAAAATGCAGGTTATCCTTCCGATCGATGTTTTATTACAAAAAGGATCTCAACTATAATCAATTGAGCAACGTTCTGCAGTCCACACAGGCTAATCAGGGACGACACTTTCCGCTTTTATGACATTTTTTGTTAAAATGAAGTCTCTTCTTAGCAAAAATCCAATTTAGGCGGAAAGTGCCGTCCCTGATTAGCTTGTGCGGACAGCACATGCTAATCTGGACCGACACTTTACGCACATGCAATATTCCAAGTTTTCTCAGAACGCGACTCAATTGTTTCAAAAGATTGAGGTAACAACATTATTTCAGAAAATAACATATTCAGCAATCACTTACCTTGGACACGCTTAACAGTAACACAAGAGCGATCGACTGTTCAGGCTTCGACCGTCTCCGTGCATTTGTAGATCCTTATATACCGTTCCATGCCTTCAGTTATTACTAGTATGGCAATATACATGTTAATATATATCGCAGTAAAATTTGTTTGAAAACCATTTTACCGCGTATGTTGCAAGTGCAATAGGATTCATTATTTATTCTCATTTACATACATACATTACATAAGACGTCAGCTTGAAAGCAAGTTCCTGTGCACTCAAGCACGTGGTTGGTGTTAGGGTACGATGAAAGATATAACGGAGCGTACTTTCTGGTTTGGTAACTTTATGTTTAACATTCAAAGGCGTTTATTTGGTTCTGAGAAATGTTAATGCTTTCTCTTAAAAATCGCGAACAAGATATTAACAATATGCATTATTCATAACGCATTGTGCAACGACTTTATAAAAAGGCATCAAAAGCAACCCGGTAAATATACTATGTAATTAATATTGTGCTGAGTTGCGAAATGGTTCCAATAATAAAGTCGAAGTGGACGGTTTTCATCATATTACATGTACTGCCTCGTTGCTTACCAAACTGTTGTGATAAAGCCTTCCAAGGGATGCTGGTGATATTAAAAGACTCCACGATCTTACACAGGAACAGTGGAAAAATACAAACCGAACTATAGCTTACCAGAATATAGACTCGGGATATCCTGCTATGACTAATGTAAAAAATATGTTAATTTAATCAATTCGGATATTAATACTTATTAAATTGAATAAATGCCGCGTGGTGACAATGGGAATTACAATTTCTAGCATCACATACATATTTTAAAAAAATATACACGTGTTTCTATTTTACAATAAAAAACTGCAAACAATAAATGTTATATCAATGTATCTTTAAATATTACGTTTGTATTCATATTTTATACATGTTATAACAGTTGAGCAGTCAAAAGTTTATTTTAACCCATTTATGCCTGGTGGACTCTCCCATCCTTCTAAATTTATTTATCAATTTATTTCCAAAATTAGGGATGTCTAGTATATTTATTTCTATATAAAGAAGACTTCTTACAGAAATTTCTTTAAGCAAACAGCGCAGACTCAGATGAGACGCCGCATGATGCGGCGTCTCATCTGGGTCTACACTGTTTGCAAAGTCCTTTTTAGGACGCTAGGCATAAATGGGTTAAACTGTCTATATGAATGAAACACTTGCATCTCGGGTACGGAATACCGTTAGGACCATCGTCGTTACACATTTAAATACAGAGGGCGACAATTCGATAGTATGATGGCGACAATGCGATAGTACAATGGCGACAATGCGATAGTATGATGGCGACAATGCGATAGTACTACTTTCGCGTTGTCGCCATCGTACTATCGCATTGTCGCCATCGTACTATCGCATTGTCGCCATAGTACTATCGCATTGTCGCCATCGTACTATCGCATTGTCGCCATAGTACTATCGCATTGTCGCCATCGTACTATCGCACTGTCGCCCTCTGGATTGTAATGTGTAACCACGATTGCCCTAATGGCATTCCGTAATCAAGGAAAAAATACGATGTGCGCATGTGTACCGGAAGGCGATAGACGACAATACGATGGCGAAAATGCGATAATACGATGACTACAGTACAGTACGATAACGCGATAGTACGATGGCGACAATGCGATGATACGATGGCGACAGTACGATGTGACTAATAAAAACAAATATATGAGCCTTGTTTTAGGAAAACTGGGCTTAATTCATGTGCGTAAAGTGTCATCCCAGATAAGCCTTTGCAGTCCGCACAGGCTAATCAGGGTCGACACTTTCCGCCTAAACTCGATTTTCAGTCAGAAGACTTCCTTGAAACTAAAAATACAATGAAATCGGAAAGTGTCGTCCCTGATTAGCCTGTGTGGACTGCAAAGGCTAATCTAGGACGACACTTTACGCACATGCATTAAGCAAAATTAATTCAGAACAATACACATGCGAAAGAAAGAGTTATTGCACACCATCACCGTAATAAAATCTAGCTGTCAATTAAGTTTCAAACCATTAAAAGTTTTCGAGATATGCTTAACCCATTTATGCCTAGCGTCTAGAAAAAAGGCCTTGGCAAACAGCGGAGACCCAGATGAGACGCCGCATGATGTGGCGTCTCATCAGGGTCTACATCACGCGGCGTCTCATCAGGGCCTGCACTGTTTGCTTGAAGGAATTTCTGTAAGAAATATTCTAAATATAGAAATAAATATAATAGATATCTCTAATTTTGGAAATAAATTGATCCAATTAAGAAGGATGTGAGAGTCCACTAGGCATAAATGGGTTAAGACAACATTTAAGCAAAACAAGAGAGCCATGATGGCCCTGTATCGCTCCACTGTTTCTTTTAAGCAAAAAAGTGTGCAATGCTCATGGGTTGAAATGTGCTCAAGCATGCGACTTTCTCTTTCTATCCCTCGTCCCACTGGGCGCTTAAAGTTGGAAGGGCGAGCATGTTTATATATGGACAACGTTACTACGGTGATAACTAAACAGACTAAAAAGCCCGAGAATTTTCGCACAGGTCCTTGGCTCATAACGTAGGTACATTTATCTCTCCAAACGATATTGTCGTTCTTTTTATTTCACATATTTTTAGATGCTGAAGATCAAATCTACGCATGTTCTACAAGATTAATGAAAGTTCCTTCATTCAATCATGAATCTTTTTCCAAAATTCCAAAAAGTGATTGTATGTTTCAAAGTTTCTGTTACTTATATAGTTCATGACATATGCAAAATACCTAATGACGTAGATTAATGACGTACTTCATTCTTGAGGCACTAGTGAGTGTAGCAGGATTGTTAACATGGTGAAGAATTGTTTATTGTACAAAGATAATATTTGCCTGAAGAAACATAAAATTACGAGTTTTTCAGGTTCATGAGGTGCCGAAAGGCAGTAGGAATGATAACTTTGAGGATGTTTGTTAAACAAAGTAAATGTTTATGAGAAATTCGAGCCCAGTGGAATAATTTGAACAAATTTGGTAGAGGACTATTAGATGTCACTACATACCAAATTTAGTAGCCCTAGGCTTTATAATTATGAACAAGAAGATTTTTAAAGGTTGCACAAAATAGGCCTTATTTAAGCATATGTTCATTTTTGTGACTCCCGGGGCAGGGTCAAATTTGACCCCAGGGGCATAATTAGAAAAAAACTTGGTAGAGAACTTTAAGATTTTAATACATACCAAACTTTGTAGAAATAGGCCCTATGGTTATGGACAAGAAGATTTTTTAAGTTTGCACACAATAGGCCCAATATAAGCATATGTTCAATTTTGTGACCCCTAGGGAACATTCAAATTTGATCCCAGAGGCTTAATTTGAACAAACTTGGTAGAAGACTATTAGATGTCACTACATACCAAATTTGGTAGTCCTAAGCCAAACGGTTATGGACAGAAAGATTTTTAAAGTTTGCACAAAATAGGCCTTATTTAAGCACATGTTCATTTTTGTGACCCCCGGGGCAGGGTCAAATTTGACCACAGGGGCATAATTTGAACAAACTAAGTAGAGAACTATAGGTTGTCACTACATACTAAATTTGGTAGCCCTAGGCCCAAGGGTATGGACAAGAAGATTTTTAAAGTTTGCACAAAATTGGCTTTATATAAGCATATGTTCATTTTTGTGACCCCCGGGGCAGAGTCAAATTTGACCCCAGGGGCATAATTTGAACAAACAAAGTAGAGAACTATTAAATGTCACTACATACCAAATGTGGTAGCACTAGGCCCAATGGTTATGGACAATAGATTTTTAAAGTTTGCACAAAATCGGCTTTATATAAGCATATGTTCAATTTAATGACCCCGGGGCGGGGTCAAATTTGACCCCAGGGGCATAATTTGAACACATTTGAAAGAGGTTCATCCCATGAACATTTGTGAGAAGTTTTATCAGAATTGGACTTGTAGTTTAGGAGAAGATGTTCAAGAACAAGAGGGCCAAGATGGCCCTAGTTCGCTCACCTGAGAGGAGTCGGTTCATTCAATTTTTACCAAATGTCAAACTTTACCTAGATTTTGTCCAGACAAACATCCTGGTCAAGTTTCATTATTATTGAACCAAAACTCTGGCATTTGCAGTGTTTTTTTGTGTGTAAGATTTGACCTGGTTACCGATATTTTGAGTTGTGAATTTTGAGAAATGTGAATGCTAGTGTTTACAAACCAAATGTGGACGGACGGACGGACAGCGGACAAAGACCAATCCTAAAACCTCAAATGAGCAATCAGGTGAGCTAAAAAGTGTGTTTCTCCGAACTGAGCCATTTTTCAAATTTTCCGAGAAATCAATAAAACCAATTTATAGACTAAGTTTCACGATGATTTGGCAAAAAATGTGACTGCTAAAGAGTTCGATCACAAGGTTTCTCTCTAGTCACATAAGGAAAACTGCCCCACCCCCCTGGTGGCCATGTTTTTTGACCAATCGGGGCCATTTGCGAACTCATCTGAGATATATATAAAACCAAGTTTCATGATGATTGGGCAAAAACTGTGACTTCAAGAGTGTTCACAAGCTTTTTTTACTATATTAACAGAAGTAAACTGCCCCCCCCCCCGGCAGCCATGTTATTCAACTGACCGGAACCATTTTCGAACTCAACTCTTGTATCAAGGAAACAAATGTTCTGACCAAATGTCATGAAAATTGGGCCAAAAATGTGACTTCTAGAGTGTTCACATATTTTTTAACTAATATACCTATATAGAAAAATGCCCCGCCCACTGGCGTCCATGTTTTTTCACTGATCTAGACCATTTTCACTCTCGTCCGAGATGTCAATAAAACCAATGTTTTGACCAACTTTCATGATGATTGGGCAAAAATTGTGACATCTAGAGTGTTTACAAGGTTTCTCTATAGCCAAATAAGGAAAATTGCCCGCCCACTGGCGGCCATGTTTTTCAACGGACCGGAACCACTTTTGAACTCAACCAACATATAATTAAGGCAAACATTTTGACCAAATTTCATGAAAATTGGGCCAAAAATGTGCCTCCTAGAGTGTTCACATGTTTTACTATATACATTTAGAGAAAACTGCTCCGCTCCCTGGCTGCCACGTTTTTTCGCCGATCTGGACCATTTTCGAACTCGTCCGAGATATCAATAAAACGAATGTTTTGACCAACTTTCATGATGATTGGGCAACAATTGTGACTTCTAGTGTTTACAAGGTTTCTCTATAGCCAAATAAGGAAAACTGCCCCCGCCAGAAGGCCATGTTTTTCAACGAACCGGAACCACTTTTGAACTCAACGAACATATCATTAAGGCAAACATTTTGACAAAGTTACATGAAGATTGGGCACGTATGCGACTTCTACAGTGTTTACAAGGTTTTTCTTTTTTTGACCTAGTGACCTAGTTTTCGACCCAGCATGACCCAGTTTCGAACTTGATCGAGATATCATTGGGACAAATCTTCTGACCAAATTTCATAAAGATCGGACAATAAATGTGGCCTCTAGAATGTTTACGAACAAATGTTGACGGACGGACGACGGACAAAGACCGGTCACAAAAGCTCACCTGAGCAATCAGGTGAGCTAAAAAGTTAACACACGCACGCACAACGGAGACAGGACCAAGACAAAAGCCCCGCTGGCCTCTGGTCAGTGAACTAAAAATGGAAAAGGGGACAAAACTCTTAAAATACGGAATCAAGTTATAATAAGTGTGTACTGGACATCCCTAAAATGTGATCTGTCTCCCTCGAACGTGATGCCTCTTTAATTTCTTTGACATGCTAGGGATGAATATAGTTGATGTGCACTGCACACCCAATCAATTAGATTTACCTAAATATGAAGTTTCAAGTTAGTACCTCTAATATGTTTCTCTTAACACGAAATCAGAAGTCTGTACAGGCAAACTGACACCTTGTGGCAATTGACCAGTCGCCAAATTATCGATCGCTCCGCCCACATAGTCACGTGGTCTAGTGATTAGAAAACTTCGACAAGCAGAACGCAATTATAGCGGATTACGTGGGGGACATTCTATATTTGTAATGATGTATTATGCTTTTTTCTATAATATAAATTATTAAAGCCGCACACTAAACTAAACTGCTTTGTAAAACGTAAATACAATCATAAATACTTTAGAGAGAAATGGCGTAATCAAAATAAATGAGTTAACGGCAGACTGACTATCAGAAACGTTTCTTATACATATTATATCGGGAGTTGATGAAAAATCCGTTGTAAAAATGAGCATTTATTTCATATTGATTTTGAACTTGTATTCAACCGTCTGACAGTGAACCCGGTGGCTATTCATATATAATTTTGAAAATATTTTTATTAAATGCAAATGACATATCCATATCAGGATGGGTTTTTACTTAATTAAAAATGTTTAGATCTTTGTTTTATTGTGTTATTTTTAAAAAGACACCTATTTTTTTATTTAGATATAAATTTAATTTTGATTGTAACCATAATTTAATAAAGGCCTAATTTCGTGGTTTCATTAACAGATAGTCTAATATGCATTTTATTTCATTTATGTTTAATGCGAACCTGTTACATTTCGCTATCAAAAAATGAAATGTTGGCATTACGGTGCTGTTCACGAACATTCGAATTGAATACATTTAGCCAATTATGCATTTGCTTATTTATAACAAGATGGCCCTTATATGTTAATTGCAATTTTCACATTTCTCCCCGTATCAATATATGTTGTATTAGAAATGTTGTTGTTGTATTATAAGCCGTACATTTTACACTTGAAGTCGCTTTAAGCTGGCTAAGCCGCGTTGAAATCACCTTTTTGTTGTTTTTACTTTAGTTAAATCAATATTTAAGTTAACAATTTATAATGATTTCCCTTGTTTATGATCCACAGAAAATAAATATATAATTGGAAATCATTTAAGTAATTAGTTTTCTTTTCTTGTGTACAGTACCTAACAATGCCTTCATGTTCCTTCATTCTGAGATCCACGCAACATACTGTTATTTATTAATCATCGACAATTACGCTGAGATTAATAAGCACGTGTGGCAATTATTATGTTGCCCAAACTGCTTAATAATATTGTGCATCAAACGGTATAACACGTTTTATAGAACACACACCTGGTGTGGTTAAACTATGTATTGTGTTTGTTTTCTCATAACTCGTTCATATGTTCAAGAAATAAAGATAAAATAATAACCTTTTATAAAGTATGTATAGCACCTACAATTTTGAATTATGATCGAACAGTAATGATCATGCATTTGATATAAAACCTGTGTAAACTCTTAAAAATTACGTCCATTCCATATGTACAACATGCTTTGTTTGTCGGACAAAATGGCGGCCAGATAAGCGTTGCTGAGGGGTTTGTGAATAATCGATATCTGATTGGCTGATTGAAAAATGTGGGCGGAGCGATCGATACTTTGGCGACTGGTCAATTGTAACCGCTCATTTTGTTGTGGGGGAGGGTATAGTTTAACACAGGCACCAGTTAAAAGTTTATTAGCATAATAATTTCGATTAAAACAAAAAATGTCTATGTGATAGTTAGCAATAAACAAATCAAATAGTTTAATAACAGTAACACCCAAATTAATAGTATGCATAATATCTGATATGTATCTCATAACACCTAAAAATAAGTTATTTTGAAGAGTAATTGCCAGAAAAAATCAAGACACTAGCATCTGGTAGTGTAAAAACTGTGTTTAATGCATGTGCGTAATCTGTTGTCCCAAATTAGGCTGAGCAGTCCACACAGAATAATAATCAGGGATGACACTTTCCCCATCAACTAGATTTTTGGTTAGAAGAGACTGCCTTGAACAAAAAATTCGCTCAAAGCGGAAAGTTTCGTCACTGAATAGCCTGGTTAGCTGCACAGGCTAATGTGGGAACACATGCATTAAGCCCTATTTTCTAGAACAAGGCTCAATTTATAATTAACCCTTTGCATGCTGGGAAATTTGTCGTCTGCTAAAATGTCGTCTGCAGAATTTCTAAAATTAGCATTTTCTTCGATTTTTTTCAAAGAATACTATCAGAATAGCAAACAGTTTGGATCCTGATGAGACGCCACGTTCTGTGGCATCTCATCTGGATCCAAACTGTTTGCAAAGGCCTTTAAAATTCGGTTCCCGCACTGAAAGGGTTAAATAGTGAAGTCAAGTACACTACAACAATCAGACTAGTACAAACAAATAATTGAAACATATTTGTATGCAAAATACAACTCAACATAAAAGCCGTACTTAAGCCGAGTAATAAATAAACGCATATGAATTAATCATAATAATACATACTTTAAACTTTCACATGTATGTCACTCTATAAGCAATTACGTGAGTTTATGAAATGTAACAAATAGATTCTATTAAGTTATATTGTTCGTTTATCCCTTTTCATGTAATGGAAAGATAAACATTACATAAAACCTGCACTTGCTACCACAAAATAATATCTTGCTCAGAAAAGTATATAATTTAATCAATATATATGAAAAAGTAAAATAAAATGGAATGAAACGAAATTAAAGTGTGATGGCTGATTATATGATCTCAGAGGCAGTTGCTGATAATGTAAAAAGGTATTCAATTTGAGCTCCTCTCTAAAAAATCAGGATTAACTCTTTGATGCAAGTCACTATTCTTGTTCACGCAAGTTTGGACACTGAGAAACATGATCTT
Source organism: Dreissena polymorpha (assembly GCF_020536995.1). Taxonomy (NCBI): domain Eukaryota; kingdom Metazoa; phylum Mollusca; class Bivalvia; order Myida; family Dreissenidae; genus Dreissena; species Dreissena polymorpha. The sequence goes on along the minus strand of NC_068370.1, from coordinate 5,515,683 downwards.
TTAAATTATAAATATACATATGAGCTGCGCTTTGGTAAAAAAGGGTTTAATGCATTTGCAATTTTTTCCTAGACTGTGTTTTTGTTTAGAATAGAATTTCTTAAAACAAAAAATTATATAAAAGCCTCAAGTTTCCATCCTTACATTGACTGCGCTCCAAAGGTACACCAACATTGTTTTTGTATATCTTCAGTATTTGTCTTTATAAAACATAACATTCAAAAATAGGAATTAACTATTAGGTAAGAAAGACAATCCCTTTCCCCCATAAGAAGCAAACTGAAAATGGCTTTTGCATCCAGCATAAAACCAGAACAGCCTGCGAGTAACTGTTCAGGTTTTATGCTGTTTTCTGCTCATCTGTATCTAAGGGATGGAAATGAAGCCCTTAAAACTGGAATCTAGTAAGAAAGATCTTTCATTAAATTTAACTTTCTGAGGTACTACAAATGCGTAAAAAACGTATCTAAATTGTAAAGGGTTATGTCGCTAGTTGAATTGACCAGTCGCCAGCTGTCAATCAAACTCACAATGTAATCAATCAGATTTCGTTTATTGCTGCCACATGGTCCGACAAACAAAGACTGTCGGAGTAATGGATAAAGCATTTTATGAAAACACAACTTAGTGGGCGGAGCGATCTCGCATTTGGCGACTGGTCAATTGCTCAGCATGCTTTGTATTACAAAGCAATGTGTACATCTCTCAAATGATTGCAAATGCACTATAAATCTAAATATACGCCGATATTTAACGAATGACACAGTAATATATTGCTTGAATGAAAAACATGTCATCTGAAACAGACTGGGTTTTTGAGTATCACAGAGATTTCAGCCGAGTCTCTCAAATGCACACAGCTGCTGCCTCACAGCGACTGCTCAGCATTGTACCCACATAGGCCCATGTATCAGTTACTGGATTGTAACCTTCCATCGTCTCCAGGGTAGAGGGCGCTGTGAACTCGTCCTCATAGTTGCGGCCACCCATCACGTACAGCATGTTGTTAACCACGACCACGCAGGCCCCTGCCCGTTCACTGAGCATGGGCGCCACCTCCACCCAGTAGCCCTGCCAGTGAGGCATAGATAAATATGAGCCGCACTCTGGGATAACAGGGCTTAATGCATGTGTGTAGTGTCGCCCCAGACAAGCCTGCGCAGTCTGCACAGGCTAATCAGGGGCGACACTTTCCAACTTGACTGGAATTTTTGTTTTAAAGAGACTTCCTTGAAATGAAAATTCCATAAAAGCAGAAAGTGTCATCTGGGATGACAGAGTATGCCGAGGCATTACACCCCATTATCCCAGAGCCTGACCCTTATATAAGGGATACATAAAAGTCACTGTCCTTTTACTTTAATTTCATTATTCAAATATCAGACAAGGGTTCTTATGAACAAATGTGTTTGTTTGAAAATGTTACATACTTACAAATCATTTTAATTGTCTGTGGTTTAGTTCATTTGATGTTAAATGAATGTAACAAATATTTAGCAAATCAATCATGATGAGAAAATGCATGATTTTATATTCTACAATGAAAATACGTTAAAATTTGTACAACGAAACGGAAACAGCAGCCATATTTGCAAATGTTACCACAGCAATAATTGGCCATTCTTAACTTTGACATTGAAATATACACATTAGCAATGTGATGGCATAAGATTGCTTATGAAATACTTTTACTTTTTTAAATGGCTTTTTAATGGCCTCAATGTGTTCTTATTATCAATCATCAATCAAGCATATGGTTATTTGAAAAACGCTTTTAGTAAATCTTTTTTTATATGCTTATTATTCTTATTCATAACCTTCAAACTTGAAAGCTACCTTTGCAAGGTCCAGTTTCTCCACACTATTAAGAGCTCCATCAGTTTCATTCCACCCACCAACAGCGTACAGGCAGTCATCAAGAACCGCAACTGCGGTGTAAGATCTCTTGGTCTTCAGGTCGGGCAGAGTTGCCCACTCCTTGGTGACCGGATTAAAGCTCTCTACAGAGGTGAGCTCATCACCCAGATCATTGCAGCCGCCAACGATGTACATCAAACCTGCACATTATATTATAAGGGATGTAATTAAACAGCCCTACAACAATGGACATCAAACCTGCACATTATATTATAAGGGATATACATGCGATTAAAGAGCCCTACAACAATGTACATCAAACCTGCACATTATATTATAAGGGCTATAATTAAAGAGACATACAACAATGTACATCAAACCTGCTCATTATATTATAAGGGATGTAATTAAACAGCCCTACAACAATGTACATCAAACCTGCACATTATATTATAAGGGATATAATTAAAGAGACGTACAATAATGTACATCAAACCTGCACATTATATTATAAGGGATATACATGCGATTAAACAGCCCTACAACAATGGACATCAAACCTGCACAAATATATTACAAGTGAAATAATTTAAGCGCCCTCAAACAATAATCCTAAAACCTGCACATAATATTTCAAGGGAATTAATTACAGAGCCCTCCAAATTTTTTCATTAAACCTCCATATAATATTACAAAGTAGATAATGAAAGTTCCCTACATAAACCTGCACAAATATATTACAAGGATGATAATTAAAGAGCCCTCCAACAATGTACATGTAACCTGAACATAATATTACAAGAGAGCTAATGTAAGTGCCCTCAAACATTCTACATTAAACCTGACTACTTGATGGCAATCGTACAGAATACATCAGGTTTAATCTGGGTTGCCTAGCTTTCACTATGTCCCACACATTCCATCCAACACCTCAAGAGTGGAGGTGGGCTATAATGCATGATAACATTCGCCACATCACATTCAGACTCCCATCCAACACCTCAGTGACCTAGTGTAAGCTATCACTTACCATTATCTCCCACACATCCCATCCAATACCTCAGTGACCTAGTGTGAGCTATCACTTACCATTATCTCCCACACATCCCATCCAACACCTCAGTGACCTTGTGTTAGCTATCACTTACCATTATCTCCCACACATCCCATCCAACATCTCAGTGACCTAGTGTGAGCTATCCCTTACCATTATCTCCCACACATCCCAACCAAACACCTCAGTGACCTTGTGTGAGCTATCACTTACCATTATCTCCCACACATCCCATCCAACATCTCAGTGACCTAGTGTGAGCTATCACTTACCATTATCTCCCACACATCCCATCCAACACCTCAGTGACCTAGTGTTAGCTATCACTTACCATTATCTCCCACACATCCCATCCAACACCTCAGTGACCTAGTGTAAGCTATCACTTACCATTATCTCCCACACATCCCATCCAACACCTCAGTGACCTAGTGTGAGCTATCATTTACCATTATCTCCCACACATCCCATCCAACACCTCAGTGACCTAGTGTGAGCTATCACTTACCATTATCTTCCACACATCCCATCCAACACCTCAGTGACCTAGTGTGAGCTATCACTTACCATTATTTACCACACATCCCATCCAACACTTCAGTGACCTAGTGTGAGCTATCACTTAACGTTATCTCCCACACGTCCCATCCAACACCTCAGTGACCTAATGTGAGCTATCCCTTACCATTATCTCCCACACATCCCATCAAACATCTCAATGACCTAGTGTGATCTATCACTTACCATTATCTCCCACACATCCCATCCAACACATCAGTGACCTAGTGTGAGCTATCATTTACCATTTTTTCCCACACATTCCATCCAACACCTCAGTGACCTAGTGTGAGCTATCCCTTACCATTATCTCCCACACATCCCATCCAATACTTCAGTGACCTAGTGTGAGCTATCACTTACCATTATCTCCCACACATCCCATCCAACACCTCAAATACCTACATGTAGTGTAAGCTATCCCTTACCATTATCTCCCACACATCCCATCCAACACCTCAGTGACCTAGTGTGAGCTATCCCTTACCATTATTTCCCACACATCCCATCCAACACCTCAGTGACCTAGTGTGAGCTATCAATTACCATTATCTCCCACACATCCCATCCAACACCTCAGTGACCTAGTGTGAGCTATCCCTTACCATTTTTTCCCACACATCCCATCAAACACGTCAGTGACCTAGTGTGAGCTATCACTTACCATTATCTCCCACACATCCCATCCAACACCTCAGTGACCTAGTGTGAGCTATCACTTACCATTATCTCCCACACATCCCATCCAACATCTCAGTGACCTAGTGTGAGCTATCACTTACCATTATCTCCCACACATCCCATCCAACACCTTAGTGACCTAGTGTGAGCTATAACTTACCATTATCTCCCACACATCCCATCCAACAACTCAGTGACCTAGTGTGAGCTATCACTTACCATTATCTCCCACACATCCCATCCAACACCTCAGTGACCTAGTGTGAGCTATCATTTACCATTATCTCCCACACATCCCATCCAACATCTCAGTGACCTAGTGTGAGCTATCACCCTCCAGCACTTCTCCTCTGGGTCGTACTTCTCTACGGTGGCCCCTATCTCAGAGCCTACCCAGCCACCCACAGCATACATACAGTTGTCGATGGTGCATACACCCAGACCACACCTGAGGGCATACAATATCATTGAGCCAAACTCTGGGACAACATGCTTTGATGCATTTGCCTAAAGTGAATATAGTCTAATCAGGGACAGCACTTTTTGCTTTCAAGGTAATATTCATTGAAAGGAAGTTTCCAAGTAGTAAAATTCCACATTATGTGGAAAGTGAAAAGCCTGATTAGCCTGTGCAGACTTCTCAGGCTTATCTGGGACCACACTTTACGCACATCATTAAGCCATGTTTTCCAGAGCAAAGCCTAACTAGAAATGGCGCGGCAGAGGCTGACGCCGACGCGTATCCCCACGCCGCATGTTTGACCCAAGGGCGCCCCAGGGTTGGTAATGGGGCCATGCATAGTTGAGATTGACCGTATTGTCATAAGAGATGTTCAGTATAAAGAAGTTAATGTAAAATAACCTAACAAATGAGGGCAAATTTATACACTAATTTCTCCTCCTCATCCTGCTCTCCTAACAAATCTAATACTGAATCAACTTCACTGACGTCCATTATGTACATGTCATTCTCATTGAAAGACTTATGAGATGGCTGAAGATGCTCTCTTATAGCCAATCTTCCTGCTTCTGTTTTGGAAAAGTTATGTTTTGAGGTAAAATGGTTGACTTAATATTAGCGTCTCAGAAATTTTCTATCATAATTTTGTACACAACAATTAAAATGTTGAATTTCATGTCTGCCTTTGCTGTGCCTGTTCAAAGTCCATCTTGCTTTAAATTGTTTCTCACATTTTTCCCGCTTGAACATTTTGACAGATTTTCAGTTATGAGTCTAAAAGTGTAATTGAACAAATTGAAAGTTTCAGCCCTTTTATAGATTCTTGAGGCTCTATTCCATGAGTTTCTCATGCTTTTTATGCTTGACTGCAATCTATCTCTTCTCTCATATACAGGTGTCCCTTTGCGCCAATATTTTTTAATCCCAAACATTAGATGGATAAGCTAAACCATTTCACAGATGAGTTAACACAAACAATTGACTACTAAATACATCTCTGCGCCACTACTGTGTAACACTATATGTGTTTTCAATACACAAGCTTCATTGTTGAATAATTCCTTTGTCCGATGAAAATGCTTGCAATTCTTCTGATTGGGTAGATAACCACATAATAGATTTCGAAATCTAAACGCAGACCCTAAGTTCAAGGTCAGGGTCACAGTGGTAAAAAATTTGATGCGCATGGAAAGGTCTTGTCCAGATACACATGCGTACCAAATATGAAAGCAATATCTGAAGGGACACAGCAGGTATGAGCCTTTTTCAAATCGCAGTCGCAGATTTCGAAACCTGAACGCTGACCTCAAGTTCAAAGTCAAGGTCACAGGGGTCAAACATTTTATGGGCATGGAAAGGTGTTGTCTAGATACACATGCATACCAAATATGAAAGCAATATCTGAAAGGACACAGAAGTTATGAGCCTTTTTCGAATCGCAGTCGCAGATTTCAAAACCTGAAAACTGGCCCCAAGTTCAAGGTCAAGGTCACAGAGGTAATTTTTTTATGCCCATAGAGTGTTGTCCAGATACACATGCATACCAAATATGAAAGCAATATCTGAAGGGACACAGTAGATATGAGCCTTTTTCAAATCGCGGTCGCAGATTTCGAAACCTGAAAACTGACCACAAGTTCAAGGTCAAGGTCATAAGGGTAAAAAATTGTTTGCGCATGGATAGGTGTTGTCTGGATACACATGCATACCAAATATGAAAGCAATATCTGAAGGGACACAGTAGTTATGAGCCTTTTTCGAATCGCGGTTGCAGATTTTGAAACCTAAAAACTGACCCCAAGTTCAAGGTCAAGGTCACAGTGGTAAAAAATTGTATGCGCATGGAAAGGTGCTGACCAGATACACATTCATACCAACTATGAAAGCAATATCTGAAGGGACACAGTAGTTATGAGCCTTTTTCGAATTGCGGTCGCAGATTTAAAAACCTGAAAACTGGCCCGAGGTCAAGGTCAAGGTCAAAGGGGTAATTTTTTTTATGTGCATGGAAAGGTCTTGTCCAGATACACATGAATACCAAATATGAAAGCAATATCTGAAGGGACACAGTAGTTATGAGCCTTTTTCGAATCACTGTAACAGATTTCGAAACCTGAAAACTGACCCAAAGTTCAAGGTCAAGGTCACAGGGGTAAAAAAATTTTTATGCGCATGGATAGGTGGTGTCTAGATACACATGCATACCAAATATGAAAGCAATATCTAAAGGGACACAGTAGTTATGAGTCTTTTTCGAATCGCGGTTGCAGATTTCAAAACCTAAAAACTGACCCAAAGTTCAAGGTCACAGGGGTAAAAAAAAAAATGTGCGCATGGATATGTGGTGTCTAGATACACATGCATACCAAATATGAAAGCAATATCTGAAGGGACACAGTAGTTATGAGCCTTTTTTGAATCGCGGTTGCAGGAAAATCTCTAACCCGGCCCCGCCCCACCCCCCATAACTTTTGACCCAGGCGTCAGATCATAATTCCGTCACTGTCAACGTCGCATACATGTATATGCTCATAGCTACCATGTAAGTAAGTTTCAAGGTTCTAGTGCAAATAGTGTAGGAGGAGCAGGTGGCCAGGACAGATGGACGGACGCACATCACCACAATATCCCCACTTTTTCTCCGAAAAAACGTGGGGATAATTATTTAAAAATATTCTTGTTTGTATCTTTTCCAATGATTTTATTATCCATACCAATATGACATAATATATCCACATGTGAAACTCTCAATTGTGAATACACTGAATTTAATAAGCAGTTAACTAACATAGATTGCTTTCATAAGAAGTACATTATTTCAAGTACGAAGAAATATGCAAATATTTATGACTAAGTAAAACTCATAGAAGTAGCCTATTGGAAACTCATTTCAAACTTTCATGGGAAATTCTAGACTAATAAAAAGCAGAACTACATAATCATCGAATCTTATTTGGTTATCCCAAAAGCATATACACATGTAGAATTGTATGTGAGTGAAGTTGTATAACTGTGTTATATTAAACAGGTAACAAAAAAACAACTAAAGACTGAATACTTGATTGCCATATATCTATTTGCAGGATAAATCCACTTTAGGCCATTTCAATACTTGATCCATCTTTTGGTTCAAGCGACTAAAGGCTTACTTGTAGCTCCATTAACAAAATCTATCTACTTGTTTAACCATTAATTTACGAATCTCTATCTATTATTCTACTGGTGTAACCCAACTAAGTAATTAATTGACATCAAGTATCTATCAACAGGTACTTGTTTCACCCAAATTAAGTCTAACCAAATATTTGATTTAAAAGTATTCAGTAACCATAGTCAAACCAATATAAATGGCCATTTAAAAGGCCATTTAAATTATTGATAGGCAACTATCTATGAACCAATCTCCTACCAAACAAATTGTTATTGACAGGTACTCCTGATACACAGCTATCAATGAGTCACCTCAATTTTTTTATTGACAAGTACTGAGCATTCAGAGGTTTAACCCTTAAAAGACAACATTCTAGTCAAAAGACAAGCATCTGTTTGTAAAACTTAATAAGTCGTGTTCCGAGAAAATTTGGCTTAAGGACATACGCGGGTGTTTTAATGCAAATTTTGCTCCACTTAGAATTTGATAATTTTTGGTATTTAGGTAGAACCATCTGTTGTGGATAGAAAAATAAAATAAAAATCATGGGTCACCAGTGTTATTCATTTTTTATTCGCAAATGAACAACAAGCATATTTCAGCACAATAACAATTCACCAATAAGGTAATAACATAAAAACAACAGTAAAATAATGAGAAAAGTGTTGAAAACAACCTCTATTTCTCACAAAATATGTAATACTGATTTAATTTGACTGCAATTATTTTTTTTAAACATGAATCTAACTGAATTTTTCCAAATTTACCTAAATGTTTGATGAGTTACGACTTAATACAAATATACAAAGAAAACAATAGGTCACCAGGGTCGTTTGTTCACAAATGCAGTTTACCTGCATGTATTAAAATACAATTTAAAAACACAGTGAAAACCATGTACATGGTGCAGGTCAAAACACATACTAGTACATGAATTGCTGTATGCCAATGAAAAAGTAGATTTAAATGTAAACAAGGGCTGTTTGTAAAACATGCATGCCCCCCATATGGGCTGTCCGTTGTAGTGGCAGCCATTGTGTGAATACGATTTTTGTCACTGTGACCTTGACCTTTGACCTGAAAATCAATAGGGGTCATCTGCGAGTCACGATCAATGTACCTATGAAGTGTCATGATCCTAGGCAAAAGCGTTCTTGAGTTATCATCCGAAAATTATTTTACTATTTCGGGTCACCGTGACCTTGACCTTGTGACCTCAAAATCAATAGGGGTCATCTACAAGTCATGACCAATCTACCTATGAAGTTTCTTGATCCTAGGCGTATGCGTTCTTGAGTTATCATCCGAAAACCATTTTACTATTTTGGGTCACCGTGACCTTGACCTTTGACCAAGTGACCTCAAAATCAATAGGGGTCATCTGCGAGTCATGATCAATCTACCCATGAAGTTTCATGATCCTAGGCATATGCGTTCTTGAGTTATCATCCGGAAACCATTTTACTATTTCGGGTCACCGTGACCTTGACCTTTGACCTAGTGACCTCAAAATCAATAGGGGTCATCTGCAAGTCATGATCAATCAACCCATGAAGTTTCATGATCCTAGGCGTATGTGTTCTTGAGTTATCATTCAAAAACCATTTTACTATTTCTGGTCACCGTGACCTTGACCTTTGACCTAGTGACCTCAAAATCAATAGGGGTCATCTGCGAGTCATGATCAATGTACCTATTAAGTTTCATGATCCTAGGCCCAAGCGTTCTTGAGTTATCGTCTGACAACCACCTGGTGGACGGACCGACCAACAGACCGACCGACAGACAGACATGAGCAAAGCAATATACCCCCTCTTCTTCGAAGGGGGGCATAATGAAAACACAAATTATGTGTAGCAATATGAATAAAATAATAATAATACAGTTAATAACTGAAAACAAGATGTATACAATATATTAAAGAGGCCGTCCAACAGATTTAGGCATGTAGTGAAGCTTGTCATTAAATACTTAAAATGCTTTATATTGGTAAATTTAAACATTTGAACTTAAAATCTCCAGTAAAAAAACAAGAATACAATTTCAAAAAAGTAAAAAAAAGTAACCCTCAACAGGGCTCGAACCACAGACCCCTGGATTCCTGGAGTAAAAAGCCTCCCGCCTAGACCACTCGACCATCCACGCTCATGTTTACATCAGATGTATTTTTTAGCTATATAAGCAATCCTCGCAGTTTCCCAAAATATTGTTTCGCGTTGATACAACGCTTTATCTGTTGGACGGCTGCATATCAAAGGTATTTAATTTTCATGGACAAAACTGTCCATTTTTTCGGCGTAAGCTGTATTAAGCCAGCTTTTCACCCTGACTTGACCTTTGTAAGGTCCAATAATACACAAATAAAATTTCCCGCGGCTAGGTACGAATGAATACACTTCATTTATTCCATTGGCTGATTTGAGTATAACACCAGAACATTGGAAACATATCCGCGTCTTTGTAACACTGTTTTACTGCATGAAACAATTTTATCTCTAATGAAAAGGCTCAATAGATAGAACAGTTTTACAATCAATTTTCGACATAAATACAGTTTGTGCGTTCACCTTTTATTTCCAGAGAATTACCAGCGCAAAAGCGTTTATACTAAAGGCTATGTTGTCATATTTAGTACTTACTTGCATTGCATTTCAACCCGCGAGGTTTCGGGTCAATAAGCGGCTATTTGTGAAAGTCATTGTTTATATACAGTTCATCGTCGGAGTTCGCAGAAGGGGTTGCGATCATTGTGTTACACCGGTCTTACTGACAATAACGTAGTGACTGTAATGCATTGCATTCCAATCCGCAAGGTATCAAGGTCAGTTTGTCAGTTTGCGGTCAGTTGCAGAAATCTTTATATAAACGCCGTCTCGTAAACTTTGTGCACTTGAAGTCTGTTTTGATCAGAAAGATACTAAATAAAGATATTCGGCGATATTATTGTAGTATGTCAATCATCGATTTTTAATATGGTTTCAACATTGGCATGATAAGGACCAATTTTGATAAAATTAATTAGAAATATTTATCCATTTAGACCAGTTTATTAAGCATGAGCACAATAATTCACTATACTATAATTATGCAATTAAATAAGATTCGAGTATTGCCGGCTGACCTATATGCACTCGTTTATTTTCATGTTTCTTGTGTTTTTCTATTCTGTAAATATAGATATCTGAGTAATAATATCACATAAAGCATAATAAGCCACGAAATCTGGCGCAACACCCCGTAATTGATGTAGCTAAGAACTGCGCAGGAAAAAGGCATCCGCTACTTTTTATCTCATAGAGATAACTTTTGATCGTTCATAAACATCGACCACAATCAACGGCGTATATCTTTTTTAAAGATATTTCTTGTTTACCTTGCGTTCATTTTAAGTATGTTTTGTTGTTCTTTCGTTCTAACATTGTTTACAGTTTTTATCTGATTATCCGAAATATATTGCACTTATTTCGCAACCGGTGTTTCAGTAAAAACAATATTTGCGTGAAACTAAACTGCCGCATACGTCCTTAATACATGTGAATTTATGTTAAGTGTTGTCCCAGAATAGCCTGTGAAATCTGCACAGCCTAGACTGAAATTTTGTTTGGAAAACTTCCTTTAAACAAAACATTCCATAAGAACAGAAAGTGTCGTCTCTGATTAGCATATGCAGACTGTACAGGCTAGTCTGGTACAACACATAACACACATGCATTAAGCCCAGTTTTCATAGAACAAAAATAAAGCTCCAAAAGGTTGGTTTCTCTTACCTTGGTGTGGTCAGCCCAGCAAGGGTGGTCCACTCGTACGTCACTGGATCATATGTCTCCACAGAGTCAAGAATGAGCATGTCATTTTCCCCACCCACTACACACACCATGTTGTTCACCACACCTGCCCCTAACGCACTTCGACTGAACTGAAAACCTGGACAGTCGTGCCATGTGCCATAGAACGTGTCATATCGCTCTACAAGATTCAGCGTCTTTGCATCGCTCCATCTGCCACCTCGAGGCCGTGAAAATCCCCCACAAATATAGATATTTTTCCTCGAGCATTGTCTTGGTACAAGGTGGTAGGGTTTCAAGTTTTGTTTCTTTGAGAACTTTTTCTCGGTTTCTCCACTGACCTTTTTGGCCTCGGCTCGGAAATCGCTCACAATTTTCTGGAGTGTGACCTTAATACTGAGGTCAGAATCTGTTAACAAGGCGATGTATCGTTCTAATTGGGTCTCGGATATGATTGGGAACCTTATTGGGGCCATAACATCAAATATGTGTTTCCTTCTCTCCTGAGAGTTGTGTAATATCCAATCAATTGCAGCTGAAAATTATAAAAAATGTTACCTTTGAAATATACGTTCACTAAATAGATTTACAGAATAAAATTATTACAAGTAATAAGTATGTTGACAAAAGTATTATTTTTAATTTATCACATGCTTAACCTCGAGTTTTATTTTTTTATTTTAAACTATAACAGCATAAGATAATGTTTTTAGAATATTTGTTTGATTTAAAATCTTTGATTGACCGATACAATAACATTATACTTTGGAAATTATGCTGTCAACATAAATGCTTTAAAACTTTGTCAATAAAAACTTGTAGGATTCAAAAAAGATTTGTTTGTATCGTTTCACAATTTTAATTTATTCTAAAGCATGTTATAAAAACATCAGACAATTGTTATCCTTTCATACAATGTTTTATTAATAAAACTTGTCCTGAGAATTTATAAGCAAGCTTGTCAAATGTACACTTTATAACAAAATTCCAAATCTTATTTAATGAAGCATTATATGAAATGACACATGCTATCATATCCTACATTGTGTGGCTGTAAACTGGCTAAGATTTACTTGTATTTAATAGAAACAAGAACAATCAAATATATCTTGTAGGTGTTCATAAAATGTTATTTATATAATTTTTTTAATAAACATTTAACCATTTGAATATTATCCCCAACTCACTTTTTATGAATGCTGTTCAATTTACCACATTCTTTACATTAAAAAAATAAATGTTTATCTAAAACTTTTTCAAAATCTAACTAAGTAAAATAGTATTTTTCTCAACTTGAACATAATCATGTCCCATATCCAGTATGTACTGGTTTCATATTATATTATTGAAAGTAAAAATGTCGTACATCCAATATGATGCTCATCAATGAAAGTAAAAACGTCATATATCCAATAAGAAACATATCATTGCAAGCACAACTGTCACAAATCTTGTACACAACTTCGACACCTATGTTAAATTGGTCACACATCATTTACAAAGTACAGCACACTACAACGTTGTGACTGATACAATAGTCAGCACATTACCGACAGAACAGAATCATTTATTCAGACTTAAGCATGTCAAGCTCATCATCATTTACAAAGGTATACAATAACAGCATGAAGTAAATACAAACTATAATCATTTCGAAGAAAGATCAATTTACAATATAAGGAGTAAACATGTTATCGTGTTTTCGTGCGAATGTTATTACCTAATTTCAAACATAGTTTAATAATTGCAAAACTCATTATTACCACCTTTGATAACCTTGAACAGGCTTTCCACATTGGACTTTCTTTTGTATGAAAGTTTGAATTTGCTAAACATGTTATATCCTAGTGGATTTAATGGATAATATTTAAGAGTAGTTTCAACTATGGTTCTCTTTAGTGAAAGCATCTATTGTCTCAAATCTTTAACACAATTTTAACTATTTCCAGCTCAGAAGCAAAGTTAACCCTTTCAGTGCAGGAACCGAATTTTGAAGGCCTTTGCAAACAGTTTGGATCCAGATGAGACGCCACAAAACGTGGTGTCTCATTAGGATCCAAACTGTTTGCTATTCTGATAATATTATTTGAAAAAAAATCGAAGAAAATGCTTATTTAAGAAATTAGGCAGACAACATTTTAGCAGATGACAATTTTGCCAGTATGCAAAGGGTTAAAGTGGCTATATGCAGCCAGCATACAACCAGAACAGAATGCAGGGGATTTAGCAGTCTGTTCAAGTTCAATGTTGTTTGCTGCCAATCAGTATCTTATAATTTGAAATTAAGCCTTAAAACTTGAACCTATTAAGAAAGTTTTTAATTTTAATTTGATTTTCTTAAAGATTACAAAGCCCCGAATCTTAGAATTTGAAATTCAGCCCTTAAAACTTGAACCTATTAAGAAAGTTTTTAATTTTAATTTGATTTTCTTAAAGATTACAAAGCCCCAATCTTAGAATTTGAAATTCAGCCCTTAAAACTTGAACCTATTAAGAAAGTTTTTAATTTAAATTTGATTTTCTTAAAGATTACAAAAGCCCCCAATCTTAGAATTTGAAATTAAGCCCATAAAACTTGAACCTATTAAGAAAGTTTTTAATTTTAATTTGATTTTCTTAAAGATTACAAAGCCCCCAATCTTAGAATTTGAAATTCAGCCCTTAAAACTTGAACCTATTAAGAAAGTTTTTAATTTTAATTTGATTTTCTTAAAGATTACAAAGCGCCCAATCTTAGAATTTGAAATTAAGCCCATAAAACTTGAACCTATTAAGAAAGTTTTAAATTTAATTTGATTTTCTTAAAGATTACAAAGCCCCCAATCTTAGAATTTGAAATTCAGCCCTTAAAACTTGAACCTATTAAGAAAGTTTTTAATTTAATTTGATTTTCTTAAAGATTACGAAGCGCCCAATCTTAGAATTTGAAATTCAGCCCTTAAAACTTGAACCTATTAAGAAAGTTTTTAATTTAATTTGATTTTCTTAAAGATTACAAAGCGCCCAATCTTAGAATTTGAAATTAAGCCCATAAAACTTGAACCTATTAAGAAAGTTTTTAATTTAATTTGATTTTCTTAAAGATTACAAAGCGCCCAATCTTAGAATTTGAAATTAAGCCCTTAAAACTTGAACCTATTAAGAAAGTTTTTAATTTAATTTGATTTTCTTAAAGATTACAAAGCCCCCAATCTTAGAATTTGAAATTAAGCCCATAAAACTTGAACCTATTAAGAAAGTTTTTAATTTAATTTGATTTTCTTAAAGATCACAAAGCGCCCAATCTTAGAATTTGAAATTAAGCCCTTAAAACTTGAACCTATTAAGAAAGTTTTTAATTTAATTTGATTTTCTTAAAGATTACAAAGCGCCCAATCTTAGAATTTGAAATTAAGCCCTTAAAACTTGAACCTATTAAGAAAGTTTTTAATTTAATTTGATTTTCTTAAAGATTACAAAGCGCCCAATCTTAGAATTTGAAATTAAGCCCATAAAACTTGAACTTATTAAGAAAGTTTTTAATTTAATTTGATTTTCTTAAAGATTACAAAGCGCCCAATCTTAGAATTTGAAATTAAGCCCTTAAAACTTGAACTTATTAAGAAAGTTTTTAATTTAATTTGATTTTCTTAAAGATTACAAAGCGCCCAATCTTAGAATTTGAAATTAAGCCCATAAAACTTGAACTTATTAAGAAAGTTTTTAATTTAATTTGATTTTCTTAAAGATTACAAAGCGCCCAATCTTAGAATTTGAAATTAAGCCCATAAAACTTGAACCTATTAAAAAAGTTTTTAATTTAATTTGATTTT
Organism: Dreissena polymorpha; assembly: GCF_020536995.1. Classification (NCBI taxonomy): domain Eukaryota; kingdom Metazoa; phylum Mollusca; class Bivalvia; order Myida; family Dreissenidae; genus Dreissena; species Dreissena polymorpha. Next base: position 5,500,325 of record NC_068370.1, on the reverse strand, counting down.
CTTAAAGATTACGAAGCGCCCAATCTTATAATTTGAAATTAAGCCCATAAAACTTGAACCTATTAAAAAAGTTTTGAATTTAATTTGATTTTCTTAAAGATTACGAAGCGCCCAATCTTAGAATTTGAAATTAAGCCCATAAAACTTGAACCTATTAAAAAAGTTTTTATTTTAATTTGATTTTCTTAAAGATTACGAAGCGCCCAATCTTAGAATTTGAAATTAAGCCCTTAAAACTTGAACCTATTAAGAAAGTTTTTAATTTAATTTGATTTTCTTAAAGATTACGAAGCCCCCAATCTTAGAATTTGAAATTAAGCCCATAAAACTTGAACTTATTAAGAAAGTTTTTAATTTAATTTGATTTTCTTAAAGATTACAAAGCGCCCAATCTTAGAATTTGAAATTAAGCCCATAAAACTTGAACTTATTAAGAAAGTTTTTAATTTAATTTGATTTTCTTAAAGATTACAAAGCGCCCAATCTTAGAATTTGAAATTAAGCCCATAAAACTTGAACCTATTAAAAAAGTTTTTAATTTAATTTGATTTTCTTAAAGATTACGAAGCGCCCAATCTTATAATTTGAAATTAAGCCCATAAAACTTGAACCTATTAAAAAAGTTTTTAATTTAATTTGATTTTCTTAAAGATTACGAAGCGCCCAATCTTAGAATTTGAAATTAAGCCCATAAAACTTGAACCTATTAAAAAAGTTTTTAATTTAATTTGATTTTCTTAAAGATTACGAAGCGCCCAATCTTAGAATTTGAAATTAAGCCCATAAAACTTGAACTTATTAAAAAAGTTTTTAATTTAATTTGATTTTCTTAAAGATAACGAAGCCCCCAATCTTATAATTTGAAATTAAGCCCATAAAACTTGAACTTATTAAGAAAGTTTGTAATTTAATTTGATTTTCTAAAAGATTACGAAGCACCCAATCTTAGAATTTGAAATTAAGCCCATAAAACTTGAACTTATTAAGAAAGTTTTTAATTTAATTTGATTTTCTTAAAGATTACGAAGCGCCCAATCTTATAATTTGAAATTAAGCCCATAAAACTTGAACTTTTTAAGAAAGTTTTTAATTTAATTTGATTTTCTTAAAGATTACGAAGCGCCCAATCTTAGAATTTGAAATTAAGCCCATAAAACTTGAACTTATTAAGAAAGTTTTTAATTTAATTTGATTTTCTTAAAGATTACGAAGCGCCCAATCTTAGAATTTGAAATTAAGCCCTTAAAACTTGAACTTATTAAGAAAGTTTTTAATTTAATTTGATTTTCTTAAAGATTACGAAGCCCCCAATCTTAGAATTTGAAATTAAGCCCATAAAACTTGAACCTATTAAGAAAGTTTTTAATTTAATTTGATTTTCTTAAAGATTACGAAGCGCCCAATCTTAGAATTTGAAATTAAGCCCATAAAACTTGAACTTATTAAGAAAGTTTTTTATTTAATTTGATTTTCTAAAAGATTACGAAGTGCCCAATCTTAGAATTTGAAATTAAGCCCTTAAAACTTGAACTTATTAAGAAAGTTTTTAATTTAATTTGATTTTCTTAAAGATTACGAAGCGCCCAATCTTAGAACTTGAAATTAAGCCCTTAAAACTTGAACTTATTAAGAAAGTTTTTAATTTAATTTGATTTTCTTAAAGATTACGAAGCGCCCAATCTTAGAATTTGAAATTAAGCCCTTAAAACTTGAACCTATTAAGAAAGTTTTTAATTTAATTTGATTTTCTTAAAGATAACGAAGCCCCCAATCTTAGAATTTGAAATTAAGCCCTTAAAACTTGAACTTATTAAGAAAGTATTTAATTAAATTTGATTTTCTTAAAGATTACGAAGCGCCCAATCTTAGAATTTGAAATTAAGCCCTTAAAACTTGAACCTATTAAGAAAGTTTTTAATTTAATTTGATTTTCTTAAAGATTACGAAGCGCCCAATCTTAGAATTTGAAATTAAGCCCTTAAAACTTGAACCTATTAAGAAAGTTTTTAATTTAATTTGATTTTCTTAAAGATAACGAAGCCCCCAATCTTAGAATTTGAAATTAAGCCCTTAAAACTTGAACTTTTAAGAAAGTTTTTTATTTAATTTGATTTTCTAAAAGACTACAAAGCGCCAAATCTTAGAATTTGAAATTAAGCCCTTAAAACTTGAACCTATTAAGAAAGTTTTTAATTTAATTTGATTTTCTAAAAGATTACGAAGCGCCCAATCTTAGAATTTGAAACTAAGCCCTTAAAACTTGAACCTATTAAAAAAGTTTTTAATTTAATTTGATTTTCTTAAAGATTAGGAAGCGCCCAATCTTAGAATTTGAAATTAAGCCCTTAAAACTTGAACCTATTAAGAAAGTTTTTAATTTAATTAGATTCTTTTAAAGATTACGAAGCGCCCAATCTTAGAATTTGAAATTAAGCCCTTAAAACTTGAACTTATTAAGAAAGTTTTTAATTTAATTTGATTTTCTTAAAGATTACGAAGCGCCCAATCTTAGAATTTGAAATTAAGCCTTAAAACTTGAACCTATTAAAAAAGTTTTTAATGTAATTTGATTTTCTTAAAGATTACGAAGCGCCCAATCTTAGAATTTGAAATTAAGCCTTAAAACTTGAACCTATTAAAAAAGTTTTTAATGTAATTTGATTTTCTTTAAGATTACGAAGCGCCCAATCTTAGAATTTGAAATTAAGCCCTTAAAACTTGAACCTATTAAGAAAGTTTTTAATGTAATTTGATTTTCTTAAAGATTACGAAGCGCCCAATCTTAGAATTTGAAATTAAGCCCTTAAAACTTGAACCTATTGAGAAAGTTTTTAATTTAATTTGATTTTCTTAAAGATTACGAAGCGCCCAATCTTAGAATTTGAAATTAAGCCCTTAAATCATGAACCTATTAAGAAATTTTTTTAATTTAATTTGATTTTCTTAAAGATTACAAAGCGCCCAATCTTAGAATTTGAAATTAAGCCCTTTAAACTTGAACCTATTAAGAAAGTTTTTTATTTAATATGATTTTCTTAAAGATTACGAAGCGCCCAATCTTAGAATTTGAAATTAAGCCCTTAAAACTTGAACCTATTAAGAAATTTTTTAATTTAATTTGATTTTCTTAAAGATAACGAAGCGCCCAATCTTAGAATTTGAAATTAAGCCCTTAAAACTTGAACCTATTAAGAAAGTTTTTAATTTAATTTGATTTTCTTAAAGATTCCGAAGCGCCCAATCTTAGAATTTGAAATTTAGCCCTTAAAACTTGAACCTATTAAAAAAGTTTTTAACTTAATTTGATTTTCTTAAAGATTACGAAGCGCCCAATCTTAGAATTTGAAATTAAGCCCTTAAAACTTGAACCTATTAAGAAAGTTTTTAATTTAATTTGATTTTCTTAAAGATTACGAAGTGCCCAATCTTAGAATTTGAAATTAAGCCCTTAAAACTTGAACCTATTAAGAAAGTTTTTAATTTAATTGGATTTTCTTAAAGATTGCGAAGCGCCCAATCTTAGAATTTGAAATTAAGCCCTTAAAACTTGAACCTATTAAAAAAGTTTTTAACTTAATTTGATTTTCTTAAAGATTACGAAGCGCCCAATCTTAGAATTTGAAATTCAGCCCTTAAAACTTGAACCTATTAAGAAAGTTTTTAATTTAATTTGATTTTCTTAAAGATTACGAAGCGCCCAATCTTAGAATTTGAAATTAAGCCTTAAAACTTGAACCTATTAAGAAAGTTTTTAATTTTATTTGATTTTCTTAAAGATTACAAAGCGCCCAATCTTAGAACTTGATATTAAGCCCTTAAAACTTGAACCTATTAAGAAAGTTTTTAATTTAATATGATTTTCTTAAAGATTACGAAGCGCCCAATCTTAGAATTTGAAATTAAGCCCTTAAAACTTGAACCTATTAAGAAAGTTTTTAATTTAATTTGATTTTCGTAAAGATAACGAAGCGCCCAATCTTAGAATTTGAAATTAAGCCCTTAAAACTTGAACCTATTAAAAAAGTTTTTAACTTAATTTGATTTTCTTAAAGATTACGAAGCGCCCTATCTTAGAATTTGAAATTAAGCCCTTAAAACTTGAACCTATTAAGAAAGTTTTTAATTTAATTTGATTTTCTTAAAGATTACGAAGCGCCCAATCTTAGAATTTGAAATTAAGCCCTTAAAACTTGAACCTATTAAGAAAGTTTTTAATTTAATTTGATTTTCTTAAAGATTACGAAGCGCCCAATCTTAGAATTTGAAATTAAGCCCTTAAAACTTGAACCTATTAAGAAAGTTTTTAATTTCATTTGATTTTCTTAAAGATAACGAAGCCCCCAATCTTAGAATTTGAAATTAAGCCCTTAAAACTTGAACTTTTAAGAAAGTTTTTTATTTAATTTGATTTTCTAAAAGACTACAAAGCGCCAAATCTTAGAATTTGAAATTAAGCCCTTAAAACTTGAACCTATTAAGAAAGTTTTTAATTTAATTTGATTTTCTAAAAGATTACGAAGCGCCCAATCTTAGAATTTGAAACTAAGCCCTTAAAACTTGAACCTATTAAAAAAGTTTTTAATTTAATTTGATTTTCTTAAAGATTAGGAAGCGCCCAATCTTAGAATTTGAAATTAAGCCCTTAAAACTTGAACCTATTAAGAAAGTTTTTAATTTAATTAGATTCTTTTAAAGATTACGAAGCGCCCAATCTTAGAATTTGAAATTAAGCCCTTAAAACTTGAACTTATTAAGAAAGTTTTTAATTTAATTTGATTTTCTTAAAGATTACGAAGCGCCCAATCTTAGAATTTGAAATTAAGCCTTAAAACTTGAACCTATTAAAAAAGTTTTTAACTTAATTTGATTTTCTTAAAGATTATGAAGCGCCCAATCTTAGAATTTGAAATTAAGCCCTTAAAACTTGAACCTATTAAGAAAGTTTTTAATTTAATTTGATTTTCTTAAAGATTACGAAGTGCCCAATCTTAGAATTTGAAATTAAGCCCTTAAAACTTGAACCTATTTAGAAAGTTTTTAATTTAATTGGATTTTCTTAAAGATTACGAAGCGCCCAATCTTAGAATTTGAAATTAAGCCCTTAAAACTTGAACCTATTAAAGAAGTTTTTAACTTAATTTGATTTTCTTAAAGATTACGAAGCGCCCAATCTTAGAATTTGAAATTCAGCCCTTAAAACTTGAACCTATTAAGAAAGTTTTTAATTTAATTTGATTTTCTTAAAGATTACGAAGCGCCCAATCTTAGAATTTGAAATTAAGCCTTAAAACTTGAACCTATTAAGAAAGTTTTTAATTGAATTTGATTTTCTTAAAGATTACAAAGCGCCCAATCTTAGAACTTGATATTAAGCCCTTAAAACTTGAACCTATTAAGAAATTTTTTAATTTAATATGATTTTCTTAAAGATTACGAAGCGCCCAATCTTAGAATTTGAAATTAAGCCCTTAAAACTTGAACCTATTAAGAAAGTTTTTAATTTAATTTGATTTTCGTAAAGATAACGAAGCGCCCAATCTTAGAATTTGAAATTAAGCCCTTAAAACTTGAACCTATTAAAAAAGTTTTTAACTTAATTTGATTTTCTTAAAGATTACGAAGCGCCCAATCTTAGAATTTGAAATTAAGCCCTTAAAACTTGAACCTATTAAGAAAGTTTTTAATTTAATTTGATTTTCTTAAAGATTACGAAGCGCCCAATCTTAGAATTTGAAATTAAGCCTTAAAACTTGAACCTATTAAGAAAGTTTTTAATTTAATTTGATTTTCTTAAAGATTACGAAGCGCCCAATCTTAGAACTTGAAATTAAGCCCTTAAAACTTGAACCTATTAAGAAAGTTTTTAATTAAATATGATTTTCTTAAAGATTACGAAGCGCCCAATCTTAGAATTTGAAATTAAGCCCTTAAAACTTGAACCTATTAAGAAAGTTTTTAACTTAATTTGATTTTCTTAAAGATTACGAAGCGCCCAATCTTAGAATTTGAAATTAAGCCCTTAAAACTTGAACCTATTAAGAAAGTTTTTAATTTTATTTGATTTTCTTAAAGATTCCGAAGCGCCCAATCTTAGAATTTGAAATTTAGCCCTTAAAACTTGAACCTATTAAAAAAGTTTTTAACTTAATTTGATTTTCTTAAAGATTACGAAGCGCCCAATCTTAGAATTTGAAATTAAGCCCTTAAAACTTGAACCTATTAAGAAAGTTTTTAATTTAATTTGATTTTCTTAAAGATTACGAAGTGCCCAATCTTAGAATTTGAAATTAAGCCCTTAAAACTTGAACCTATTAAGAAAGTTTTTAATTTAATTTGATTTTCTTAAAGATTACGAAGCGCCCAATCTTAGAATTTGAAATTAAGCCCTTAAAACTTGAACCTATTAAAAAAGTTTTTAATTTAATTTGATTTTCTTAAAGATTACGAAGGGCCCAATCTTAGAATTTGAAATTAAGCCCTTAAAACTTGAACCTATTAAGAAAGTTTTTAATTTAATTTGATTTTCTTAAAGATTACGAAGCGCCCAATCTTAGAATTTGAAATTAAGCCTTAAAACTTGAACCTATTAAGAAAGTTGTTAATTTAATTTGATTTTCTTAAAGATTACAAAGCGCCCAATCTTAGAACTTGAAATTAAGCCCTTAAAACTTGAACCTATTAAGAAAGTTTTTAATTTAATTTGATTTTCTTGAAGATTATGAAGCGCCCAAATGCCTATCTGAGCAGTAAAGGGTTGCAAACAACTCAAGCAGGAAAACAACAGGAGATTAACCTTTGAAAACCTGGTACTCGTTTTCCACGTGCAGACACTCGCTCTGCAGGAAGTGGACCAGCGTGACCTTGTCAAGGTCAAGGAACTCCTCCCCCTGACTGACCTTGAGAAAGTTTTTGTTGATATAGCCTTCTGCATCCTTCTGCAGCAGACGACACGACACGGTCTCAGCGAACTGGTAAATACCTGCAGGGCAAATTGCTTAACTTTTTCAGTGCTGGAACCTAATTTTGGAGGCCTTTGCAAACAGTTTGGATCCTGATGAGACACCACAGATCGTGGCATCTCATCGGGATCCAAACTTTTTGCTATTCTTATAATATTCTTTGAAAAAAAAAATCGAAGAAAATGCTAATTTTAGAAATTCAGCAGACGACATTTTAGCAGACAACAAATTTCCCAGCATGCAAAGGGTTAAATGTGAATTTTTTTTTATTTTTTTTACAGATTCTTTCCTTCACAGCATACTTTTTGCCAGTATAGAAACTTTAAACATTATTAATTAATTAAGTTAATATTCTATTTAACCAATGGCTCTTATGCGGATAGGGGATTGGAGACAAAGGCAAGAGAGCTATCACTACGAACCAGTTTATTGCAGATAAAAAGAATGGACAATTTTACTATTAAGCACTGCGTTTTGACAGTTTACCTTACATACAATTGTAAAAATAAAGCAGACAGTTGTGTCTTTCTGGTCATATCCATCTCATATACGTGAAAATTTGTGCCAAGAAATAAAAAAAAAGCATTCAATGTATATGAAAGTTACAGCTTGAAAAGCAAATGTGCATTGATTTGACCTTTGATGGGCAAATATTTGTCATCGACATTACAAATTTAATGTCAGAAATTAGTTCAAGCCAGCAAGCCCTTCACTGCGAAAATTTGGACTTTGGTTTATCTTGTCATAACGGGGAATAATCTGCATTGAAATTTACCAATACAATTTTCTATGAATTATTAAGTAAGGAAACTAAGACCCAATAAGTGTTTGATTGACCTCTGACCTTGAACTGCGACCTTGACATTGCCTTACTCTTACCTTTAATGGAAACCTTGACATTGACAACATCTGGTCCTAAATTGTGACCTTAAATTACCATTTTGTCATTAACCACCTCTGGCTTATATTTGCGACCTTTACATTAACCACTTCTGACCTTCAATTGCAACCTTGACATTAACCACTTCTGACCTTCAATTGCAACCTTGACATTAACCACTTCTGACCTTCAATTGCAACCTTGAAATTAACCACTTCTGACCTTCAATTGCAACCTTGACATTAACCACTTCTGACCTTCAATTGCAACCTTGACATTAACCACTTTTGACCTTCAATTGCAATTTTGACATTTACCACTTCTGACCTTCAATTGCAACCTTGACATCTTCCACTTTGGAACACGCATTGCAACCTGAATATTGCCTTTTGAAGGACAAGCTTCTGTCATGTGTGCAACAAATCTTCTGGTGTTTGGGATTTTAATCAGAAGCTATATTGGTGATGTGTCCACTTATGAGGAGCATTCAATAGTAAAAAGGACTTAACATAAAAAGAATTTCTACAATCATAAATCTTTCAGAAGGGATATTAAAAATAGAATAAGTAACAATACATTTGTGAATTGGTCATTGTCAATCACAAAAAGGCCCTGCAATGAATGAAAAGAAAAGAAATTCTGGCTGCACATTTGATTAATGCCTACCAATGCAGTTTTCTGGCTGAAGTTTGTTCTTCAGGAATGCAGCACAAGCGCCAATCACCTCAAACATAGAGAACATGTCTGCAGAGATGAGTAACTCTTCACAGTTGTCCTCCGTCACAGTAATCTCCCCTGCAGGAAATAAGTGCCAGTGATTCCCTTGAAAATGAGACTCAATTTGGGAAAATGGGACATAATGCCTGTGTCATCCTAAATTAGCCTGTGCTGTCAGGGACGAGACTTTCAGGAAAAATCAATCATTTGCTAAGAAAAGACTTCTGTGAACGAAAAATACCGCCAAAGCGGAAAGTGATAAGGCCTGATAAGCCTGTTCAGTCAGCACGGGCTAATCTGGGATGACACTTTATGCACATGTATTAAATCCTGTTTTTCCCATCCAAGGTTCATTTTCATTACAATAAAAGCATTAACATTATGTTTTACTCGCATGCTTCATACATGTTTTCTGTATGACACAACTATTTAAAACTCATACCCTTATCTGGAAAATTAAGATATTGAGCTTTTTCCTTGGCTACTTTTTCTATAATTGACTGTTGCATTATTTTATTTTTGATATCAGCATGTTTTGCATAAGTATAATTTCTGTAGCTTCTTTAAAAGCATGTATTTAACAAGACACGACACAAGTTTACATTTAATACCATATCTAAGTTAATTTGGAATATGGACAATAAGCACATTTGTAAATCTGCCTACAGCAGAAGAGTAATAAATAAATATTGTATTAAAAAAACATACTGGAAAACACTGATACACTAGTATAATAGTTTACCTGCGCACAAATAATATTAAATTATGTAAAAGAACAAGAGTTGTGTTTGTCAGAAACACAATGCCCCCTATTGCGCTGCTTTGAAGCCATAAATTTGACCTTTGACCTTGAAGGATGACCTTCACCTTGACTTTTCACCACTCAAAATGTGCAGCTCCATGAGATACACATGCATGCCACATATCAAATAGCTATCTTCAATCAATATTATATAAGTTATCAAACTTAAACCAAGGTTAAAGTTTTGGGACACACACATACAATGACACAATGTCAGACAGACAGACAGACAGACAGACAGACAGACAGACAGACAGACAGACAGACAGACAGACAGACAGACAGACAGACAGACAGACAGACAGACAGACAGACAGACAGACAGACAGACAGACAGACAGACAGACAGACAGACAGAAAGACAGGCAGACAGACAGACAGACAGACAGACAGACAGACAGACAGACAGACAGACAGACAGACAGACAGACAGACAAGGCCAAATACAATATACCCCTGATCTCTTGATCCTGGGGCATAGAAAGGATACAAGCAAATAAAGACGCCAAAAAACACACAAATTAAACATGCAATGCAGTTACAAATTTTGAATGACCAATATATATATAACAAGGGCTGTTTGTAAATCAGGCATGCCCCCCCCATATGGGCTGTCCGTTGTAGTGGCAGCCATTGTGTGAATACGTTTTTTGTCACTGTGACCTTGACCTTTGACTTAGTGACCTGAAAATCAATAGGGGTCATCTGCGAGTCATAATCAATGTACCAATGAAGTGTCATGATCCTAAGCAAAAGCGTTCTTGAGTTATCATCTGGAAACCATTTAACTATTTTGGGTCACTGTGACATTGACCTTTGAGCTAGTGACCTCAAAATCAATTCTACCCAAGAAGATTCATGATCCTAGGCAAAAGCGTTCTTGATTAATCATCCGAAAACCATTTTACTATTTCCGGTCACCGTGACCTTGACCTTTGACCTAGTGACCTCAAAATCAATAGGGGTCATCTGCGAGTCATGATCAATCTACCTATGAAGTTTCATGATCCTAGGCGTATGCGTTCTTGAGCTATCATCTGAAAACCATTTTACTATTTCCGGTCACCGTGACCTTGACCTAGTGACCTCAACATCATTAGGGGTCATCTGCGAGTCATGATTAAACTACCCATGAAGTTTCATGATCCTAGGCGTATGCGTTCTTGAGTTATCATCCGAAAACCATTTTACTATTTTGGGTCACCGTGACCTTGACCTAGTGACCTCAAAATCAATAGGGGTCATCTGCGAGTCATGATCTATCTAACAATGAAGTTTCATGATCCTAGGCGTATGCCTTCTTGAGTTATCATCCAGAAACCATTTTACTATTTAGAGTCACTGTGATCTTGACCTTTGACCAAGTGACCTGAAAATCAATAGGGGTCATCTGCCAGTCATAATCAATGTACCTATAAAGTTTCATGATCCTAGGCCTAAGCGTTCTTGAGTTATCATCCGGAAAACACCTGGTGGACGGACCGACAGACTGACAGACATGTGCAAAGCAATATACCCCCTCTTCTTCGAAGGGGGGCATAAAAATGTACATTTACTGACAACTTCATCAAATAAACTAGTATTAACAAATAAGTTGTGATATTATTCCCTACGAAATCAAAAAGATTCTTGTAAATTTTAATTCATGTTAATACTTATATGTATGGGTCTCTGAGAAAACCAGGCATAATGCAGTCAACAAAGACTAATCTCTGGGACGACACTTTCCACATAGACTAGTTTATTATTAACAAGAAACTTTCTTAACAAAAATCAAAAAGCAGAAAGTATTGTACCTGATTACAAATGCACCCTGTGCTTATTGCAAATGACAATCTGTGACGATACTTTAGGCAAATGCATTAAGACTGGTTTCCCAGAACACAGCTCATTAATACAGCTCAATTTACCAGAATATATAAAATCCAAGAGTAGGGAGAAAATATGTTTGCTGACACCACTGAGTACAATTTCATCTTTCCCATGTTCTGACATATCTGTGACGAACATGGCATGAAAATATGTGCTTCCTGCCATTAAGACAACCTGAAAAACATGGGAAGGAACATTCATTTTTCTGGAAGAGCACAATATCAAAATATGAAGATTTCAGCACACTCAAAAGCTTGAGTAGTTCTGTTATCCTTACAGATTGAAAAAGGACACGTGACCATAGGACACAAATGTCACCACATTCCACTGTTTTTAAAATTTGACCTTTGACCTTGAAGTGGGAATATGACCTTTGAGGTATGGACAACATTGCATTTTGACTTTCAATAGTGTCAATTTCTGCCAAGTAGTTTAAAAGCCATCAAAAAATGGCAAAGTTATGGCTGAGACAGGAATTTTCCACTTTGACCTTTTTTAGCGGGACCTAGATCTTTGAGGTAGGCAAGCAAGTGTTACACACAAAATGTCTGATTATGGTTTACATTAAAAATATATTTGTAACAAGTTATTTTATAATACATCAATCTATGGTATAGTTCTAGCTGGGAAAATAATTTTAAGCTATTTTAGTCAACTTTGACCTTTTACCTCTAAGCCTGACCTTGACCTTTGAGATATGGAGAGGGTGTCAAACAAGACATCTTTCATTTTATGATATGACATTTGTGAGCAGTTATTCGAAATCCAACAATATATGGCAGAGTTATGGCTGAGAAAGGAATTTTCTGACTGACATCCAGACAGCTGAACAGGTGGACAGTACACATGCTATATAATGCTGCCTTCTTCAAAGGGGGGCATAAAAACAGTCCTATTTAAATGCAAAGGTTACTTTCACTGTGCTAACTTTCATTTAACTATATACAATCTTGTAATACTCAACAACACTGGATAAAAAAATATCAATATAGATTTTGTAGCACCTTTATGGAAAAGACCCTATGAAAAAAATGTAAGTGTTCAGCTTAAAGAAAACAAGGGCTGTTTGTTAAACATGCATGCCCCCAATATGAGCTGTCAGTTGTAGTGGCAGTCTTTGTGTGAATACGTTTTTTTGTCACTGTGACCTTGACCTAGTGACCTGAAAATCAATAGGGGTCATCTGCCAGTCATGATCAATGTACCTATGAAGTTTCTTGATTATAGGCCTAATCATTCTTGAGTTATCATCAGGAAACTATTTTACTGTTTCAAGTCACTGTGACCTTGACCTTTGACCTAGTGACCTAAAAATTAAAAGGGGTCATCTGCCAGTCATGATCTATGTACCTACGAAGTTTCATGATCCTAGGCATAAGCATTTTTGAGTTATCATCCGGAAAACATTTTACTGTTTCAAGTCACTATGACCTTGACCTTTGACCGAGTGACCTGAAAATCAATAGGGGTCATCTGCCAGTCATGATCAATGTTCCTATGAAGTTTCATGATCCTGGGCCAAAGCATTCTTGAGTTATCATCCGGAAACCTCTTTACTATTTAGAGTTACTGTGATCTTGACCTTTGACCAAGTGACCTGAAAATCAATAGGGGTCATCTGCCAGTCATAATCAATGTACCTATAAAGTTTCATGATCCTAGGCCTAAGCGTTCTTGAGTTATCATCCGGAAACCATCTGGTGGACAGACTGACCGAGAGACATGTGCAAAACAATATACACCCTCTTCTTCGAAGGGGGGCATAATAAGTAAGCATACTTTGTGACAATGGAATGTTTGAGATTCCACTTGCAAATTAACATCACAAAATGTTCTGTCATGCCGTAAGTGTTGTAGGTTTTTGAAAAAGGTTTCTTGATACACCGATGAAGTTGATCTGAAATAACAATAAAATGGCATATTTATTTAGTAATTTAATACATGGATTATAATTACAGTGAGGTCCATGAAAATCAATATTACAACCATACTAATTGTTTTTAGAATTATATTACAAACAAGATTTAAAGTTGAAATTAATGTTTACTAAAAACAATGATAAATCTTGCATTGTTAGGCTATTTTAATAAAGAAACAAGAGATGTGTTTGTCAGAAACACAATCCCCCCTACTGCTCTGCTTTGATTTAAAATATTTTTTTTATCCCTTTGGATTATATCATTTGGCAGGTACAGATCATTTTCACAAGGGAAATATTCTTTATATTACTTCCCTTGTGAAAATGATCTGAACCTGACAAATGATAAATAAAAATTATCTCCCTTTAAAGCTTGTTACTTCCCTTGGATTTGTTTTTTTGACCTTCTACCTTGAAGGATGACCTTGACCTTTCACCACTCAAAATGTGAAGCTCCATCAGGTACACATGCATTCCAAATATCAAGTTGCTACGTTCAATATTTCAAAAGTTATGGCCAATGTTAAATTTTTCGGACGGACGAACGCACGGACAGACTGACTGACAGACATTTCAAATGCTATATGCCACGGTACCCTACCCGGGCATAAAAAGTGTGGCATGTTTACTGATTAACAGAGAATATCTATGTACTGACTATAATTAATAAATATTTTAATGTAATTTACATGTACTTGTTGTATTGCATTTTTTTTCCTCCATTTCACAAAATATTCTAAATTTAATAAACCTTATGAATTTATTTAACATATTTCACTGGGGCACAATTATTAAAATCAAAGTATATATAATATTAATTAGGTATTTTTTTTCATAATAACAGACATATAAATACTAAATATCAATGAATATTTTGTACAATATTTCGAAAAATGAAGTTCACACACACGTGCACACAAATGTTCCTTATTTCAATAGCTAAAATGTCAACGCTAGGTGTGGTATGGTAACATAGATTTAAAAAGATACAAAATTATTGTTTTTTCTGTGGAGCATTTTATTCCATTTAAATTACCCGCAACAATATCTATTTATACGACACACAAACACTAACTTAGTACATGAACATGTGTTTTATGTATTGTTCCGCAAAAAATAAATAAAAAAAGAACATTTTGTTTCTTGTTAAATCTATGTTAGACCACATCTAGTGTTGCAGTTTTGAATATTGCTATAAGGAACATAGATTTTGTATGTGTCAACTTTTTTTTTGTAAATATTGTACAAAATATTCCTTGATTTTGAGGGTTTATGGGCTTTTAACACATCAAATGCTTTCAATTATCAATCAGGATGATGGCATCAACTGGTTTAAGGTCCTGATGAAAGACAACAAAGGGTAACCAGGTAAGTGTTGACAACTGTGATATTCATTAAATCGGAAGGTTCTACATGTATTTAAGCAAAAAAATAAGCCGCTCTCTGTGAAGACGGGGCTTAATGCATGTGCATAAAGTACCACATTGGTTTAATTATCAGGGAAAACACTTAATGCCTTTTATCTAATTTTTTGTTTTAAAGTGAAGAAAGTCTCTTCTAAACACAAATGCAGTCTTAGCAGAACATACCGTTCCTGATTAGCCTTTGCTTACTGCACAACTTACTCTTGGACGATACTTATAAACATGCATTAAGCCCTGTTTTCCTAGAGTGTGATTCAATTATATGCACACATAGAACAAAAAGTCAAGCAGAAATGTACCTGTACACAGATGGACCAATGTCTCCATCTTGAATACCATAAGAAACATCTGCCTCTGCCATCATCTGAATCAAACCATCTTCAACTTTTAACCCGAAGTTGCAAAATATTTTTATGTAAACAATTAATTTAAAAAATGATTATCAACTAAAAACATTGAAATTATCTAATATGCCTAAGTCTGTTCATTGATGATCTAATGATTGTGAAAGAGAAAACCAAGTACTGGTTCTACCAATAAAAACTAACTTACTAGGAATGTATTAAAAACGATATCAGACTATACGTATCATGGCTTCCTTACATCATGATTACTTTCAAATGTTGAGTGTGTGTGATTATCTTGCATTTTTCTACTCCCTTGGAATATAGTTCAATTTGATCTCTTTGTATCTGGTGCTGGGTCATGTTTGGCAAGTTATTCGATATTTTAGCTTCAAGATTGTTTGTGCATGACATGCTGTCTGAACATTTTTATAATTTGAGGCAAGATGATTCATATATTCCATACAAAATAATGAAATAATAATAAAAAAAATCATTTTAATTTAAATATTTGACCTTTTACCTCTTAGTGTTACCTTGACCTTTGAGCTAAGTAAATAATATTCTTATTGCACATCATTTGTGGTAACTATTTTAAAATGTTAACATATTTTGTGTTTGCAGACTGGTCAAGGTTTCATGTTCTTCCAGATGGACATGCGGATTGTGTGGAGGCAATACAATTCAAAACTCTATTACACAGGATTCACCTCAAGGTTTAACTAGCCATTCCAAAACCATTTAATTGCAAATACATCAATTTGAATAATAAACTACACTCTTCTTAAGTTCCCAACAAATACAAACTTCATTTCTGATTTCTATGTCGTGTGTATTGAAAAGAAACAGGCATTTGGTTGGCTCAGATGAAAAAATGGTATGCAAGTGCCTCAGTCATAGGTTTGAGTCCAGCATCATGCGCAATATTCCTCTCTAGTTGATTTATATTTGGCGAATGGAGGAATACATAAATGGAGCGCTTGTATGTAGTGGGTAAAAAACAGTTAATCACAGCAGTAGTATATTATGTATGGTAACATCTAGGGAAAGATCTGGTATCACATACGGTACAGAGTGCTGCTAAGAAGGGTCAGGGTTGAAAGCAGACTATTCTGGAGGCATTTTTTTTAAATTGCCAAATCCAATGAATCACTCAGTCCAGCACTTCATGTACTTGAGATATTTAAGTATAATATTTTCATTTGCTATTGTAATATATATTTTTTATATACGCTTGAACAAATCTGTGCTAAGAAGTCCAGAGAAGCAGGTGGGTGAAGGAGCGAGGGGGGGGGGGGGCGGGGACTTAGCACCATGCTATTTTGTTCTTAATCTTTTCCTAAGATCTTCAGTTGACAATACATAGCTCCTTTTAACTTTGAGCAATATTAGAGCAAATTATCCTTATAAACTTGTATTAACCATTTTTTGGCAAGATTAGTCTGTGTTGAATTAGAACAACGTCCCTCGTGATAAGTGCTCTGGTCAGGGATCACTGGCTCAAGACTCGCATTGCGCAACCTTTCCTCCGGGGCATACTAAAGTGAAAAATCCTGAGCTTCAACAGGGGATAGAACCCGCGACCTCCAGAGTGGTAGTCAGACATTCTAACTGCGTCGCTAAAGAGCTAGCCCAACATAAAGGCTGTTGGAAGTGACCTTATTTTACACCACTGTTAGAAGTGACCTTATATCACTACACTCTTCACCCGCTTAATGTTTCAAGGCCAAACACGTCAGCTACAGCATGTCTTGCGTCTGCATGGCACACCCAGAAACCATTAAACAGCTCACACCCACTTTCTGAATCGTTGGCCTTGTTGCCATAAAAGTGAAAAATCCTGAGCTCCAACGGGTGATTGATTCCGAGACCTCCAGAGTGGTAGTAAGACGCTCTAACCGTCTATCTATCTATATATACTGCTAGTCGCCAACAATTAGCATTACAAGAAGGCGCGTGTCAGTGCTAGGAAATTAAGGAAGAAGTGTATAGGAGATAAAAAGTAATACATAATGTATTTGTGAGACATAGAAACAAAGGTGATAGTGTTAGTTAAAAGAAGGAATATACAGATAAAAGGTTAAAAACAGCCAGCCTGCTTAGAAACTGTGTTCTAGTTTGGTCACCCCCAGCCTAAACTGGTCCAGGGTTGGTGCCTGTACAATATTGGCTGGTAGAGAGTTCCATAGGACAATAGTGGCTGGATAGAAGGAGAATTTATGGTAGTTGCTTGGAGTGGGGATTTGTCTGAATGAAAGAGGGTGCAAATGTCTAGTGAGCCGGGTCGGAGGAGTGACGTGGGGAGGCATTGGTACAGCAACCAGTCCGTGGACAATTTTATAGAACATCAGTAGCCGGGAGTCATACCTTCTGTTCTCAAGTGAACGCCACCCTAATTTGTCTAGCATGTGTGTGACACTGTTGTGATATGAGTAATCATGAGCTACTATACATAAGTTGTGGGCGGACCAGGGTTTTGAAGGCAAATTCTCTAATGCGTGGGTGTTTTAAGGGAATGTTGCATTTGATGAAGTTTAGTGTTTGACTGGCTGTTGCAGTAACCTGGTTTATGTGTTTATTCCAGCTGAGGTCAGATGTGATGCTAACACCCAAGTATTTAGCATCACTAACTGTTTCAAGGGTATGACCGTGGAGTGTGTAAGTGGATTTGTAGGGACGTTTTGACCTGGTGATGTTCATAACCGTACACTTGGAAGGATTAAATTCCATATCCCAAGAGTGTTCCCATTTTTGTAGCCGATCTAGATCTTCTTGCAGGGTATTTTGTTCAGTGGGATTGTTGACCGTGATGTAGACAGCAGTGTCATCAGCAAATAACCGGACCTGTGACACTATGTTTTCTGGCAGATCGTTTATGTAGAGCAAGAAGAGGAGAGGGCCGAGAACAGAGCCCTGGGGGACACCTGATGTGACTGGAACCTCGTCTGAATTGTCACCATTTACCAAGACAGACTGAAGTCGACCTATAAGGAAAGATTTGACCCATTGTAATGTGCTATCTTGGATGCCGTGTTGGTGCAGTTTGAAGAGTATTTTCATGTGATTGACCTTGTCGAACGCTTTCGAGAAATCCAGGAGTATTAGATCTGTTTGTTGACCATGAATAAAGTTCCTGGATAAGTCCTCTACAAGTCCTATGAGCTGTGTCTTGCATGACAGTTTTGACCTAAAGCCATGCTGGAGATGGAAAAGAATGTTGTTGACCTGGAAGTGTTTGGTGATGTTTGAGGCGACGATATGTTCCATGACTTTGCAAAGAACACAAGTCAGTGAAATCGGCCTATAGATCTAGTCAATCAGCAAGGTGGTTGTTTCAATACACTGCTGTAGATGTTATACAGAGAATTTATGTTAATACATAAACATTGTCATTCAGAAGACGCAATAAAGTAACATACACTAGCTGGGGCATCATGTGTAAGGCAGTTGTGGCTTTAACTTTTCTAGTTCAGCTGTCTTTATTAATTTGATAAAATATACTTTAATTAAATTGAAATGAATAATCATGTGTTGCGTGTATATATTGGCATGATAAATAACAATTAACCTGTGAAATAGTTGTTGTGCAAGCGGTTTTGTCACATTTTTTTCAATCGGGCATCCTTGGTATTATTGATCTGAACAAATAAGTCCGAAGTTTTCAAATGAGTTTCAACTCTTCATTTGTGGAGAAACGAAAGTACACCCTAATGTAAACAAGTGGCTCGGCATCAGCTGACGAAGATGTTCAGGCGCAAAATGCAGTCTGTTTTGGTGTTGTCATTGCGTAAGCAGTCTGATTTCATACCCACAGACAGGTGGGACGCCGTGCCGAAAGCAGAAGTGGAGCGTTTTATTATCGATTGCATGACAAAAGTCGGAACAAAGCGGACACATGCTGTGAGCCTGGCGAGCAATTTGATGACAGCCGATTACAGGGGCCATTATAGTCATGGCATGAACAGATTAGGTATACCTTAGATTACCTTAGATGAGTTCTTGAAGAAGGCCCTCAGCCTCTGACTCAAGCTCTTCATTTTCTTTATCTCTTCCGGTCGAGATTTTAGCTTCAAAGTTGTAAACAATTTCCTGGTTTTTCCAGTATTTATCTTGCCTCAAATGACTTTATAGATGTAGCTGTAATAACGCTGTTTGGTAACGAGTTCCAGGTGTCAACGACTCGCTTGCTGAATGAGAACTTTCTGATGTCCAAACGAGGTCTTGTCTTATATAATTTCTTATTGTTTCCCCTAGTTACGCTTTCTTGATTCAGTTTTAACAATTCCTATTCATCAAAATAATATTTTCCATTCAGTAGTTTATAAACTTCTATCATATCCCCTCTTACTCTTCTGTAACTCAATGTTGGTATGTTCAATTTCTTTAATCGTTCTTCATATGATAGGTTGTTTAGTCCAGGAATCATTCTAGTAGCCCTTATCTGCATGTTTTCAACAGTAATAATGTCTTTTTTCTTGTAGGGGCACCAGATGGGATGGGCATATTCAACGTGAGGTCTGATCAGTGCAGTATATAACTTTTTGAATGTTGGAATGTCGAGGTATTCAAAGGATCTTCTCATTGCACCTAATACTGAATTTGCCTTATTCACTTTTTAAGTTAAATGTTGTCCAAATGTAAGCTTATCGTCTATGGTGACCCTATATCTTTCTCTGCATGGCTTATTTCCATAGGTTTCAAGTCTGGTCTTAGTTTGTATGTTCTTTCGCCCAATTTCTTATTTCTTATAGTCATTGTTTTACATTTGTCTCGATGGAATCGGAGCAGCCACTTGTCAGACCTTTTACTCATGCTAAATATGTCTTGCTGGAGCATTTCTTTGTCTTTTTCCAAGGCAATTTCCCTGAATATTTTTGTGTCATCTGCATATAAATACAGCTGGCTGTCATTTTCTATGTTTTCAGTGATGTCGAAGAGCATCGGTCCGAGCACTGAGCCCTGGGGTATTCCGCTCGTAACTGGTTGCCACTTTGATTCACTTCCATTAACTAAGACTTTTTGTCTTCTGTATGAGAGAAAGTTTTCAATCCAGTTTATAAACTTATTTCCGAAGCGATATATCTTCAGTTTGTGCACGAGACGCCGGTGTGAAACTTTATTGAAGGCTTTCATGTAATCACAGTATGCCACGTTGATAGAGCCTCCGCGATCAAGTATCTCTGTCCATTTATCGAGCACAGCTAGTAACTGTAAAACTGTTGATCGACCAGATATGAAACCAAATTGATTTTCACTAAACATGTTGTGATTCTTCATATGTTTTACCATTTTCTCCCTCACTATCTTTTCGAGCAGTTTACACAGAATGCATGTTAAGCTGACTGGCCTATACTTACCAGCGTCTTTTTTTATCTCCCTTTTTATAAATAGCAGTTATGTGTGCAGTTTTCCATTCATCAGGCAGGGTACTTGTGTCTTTGCTATTTCTAAAGATGATACAGATTGGTAATGCTAATGTGCTGCTAAGTTCTTTCAGTATTCTTGGGCTAATCTGGTCAGGTTCTGGGGATTTATTGATAACTAGTTTCTTTTTTACTAGTTCAACTGTGATGTCAAACTCATCTTCAATTGGACAATCTTTCAACTGAATATCTGGTAGTTTATCATTGGGTTCTTGCGTGAATACTGACGAGAAGAATTCCCCGAGAACATTTGCCTTTTCGTAGTCCGTTTCAGTTAATGACTCTTTCTTGTCATCTTTGTATAAATCTGATATTGTGGACTGAGTCATTTTGATTTCACGTAGGCCCAAAACCGTTTTGGATTATCATTAGTCGACAAAGCTATATCTTCTTCATACTTTTTTACTGATTGTCTTGTTAATTTTCTAACTTGATTTCTTACTCCCTTGTACTGTTCAAAAGCTCTTTCATCTCCAGTATTTCTATACCTATTCCATAATCTTTCTTTTCTTCTCATTTAACTTTTTCGATAATTGTATTCCATGTTTCTTACTTGGTTTGTTAGCACTTGACTTTTTTCTTGGTATATGCTTTTGGATAGCCTCATTTACTTTCTCTGTGAAAAATTTCCATTTTTCATCTAATTTTTTATTTATCATGGCACTTTCCCAATCTATGCTAAGTGTCTCTTTCATTCAGTCAAAATCGGCTTTTGCAAAGTTAAGTCTCTCTTTTGCATGATGATTTTGAGAATAACCGCTAAAGTTAAATGTTATAACAGAGTGGTCACTCTTCCCTAGTGGGTTTTCAATGCTTACACTATTTATCATTCCTTCCTCATTGCTGAATATAACGTCTAGAAGTGATGGATCTGCGTCTCCCCTTCCACGTGTTGGCTCATGTACGTGTTGATACCAGAAGCTGTCTCTGATGCACTCCACAAATTCAAAACTGAAGTCACCTGGTCCCCTGTCTGTAGACATATCACCCCAGTTGATATTTGCAAAGTTCAGATCACCTACTGTAACAAAGTGTGTGTATTTCATAGCGGTGATTTCATTGATCAAACTACAAAGCTTTTGACATTCTTCTGTGTTCATGCTAGGGCTACGATATACTGATGTGAAGAGTAACTTGTCACATTTATTCAGGCTTATTTCAACACTTAGATATTTATTGTAGACTGTCTTAAATGATACCTGGGTGAATTTCAATTCTTGATTGACATAAATCAGTAGACCTCATTCCTCAGAGTCTTTACTAAGGTTTTTATACACAGTTTCATACCCGTCCAGGTTATACTCTGCAATCAGTCTTTCATATCTGAAGTTTTTAGCTTTTACCTCTTGTAATGCAATTATTTTAGGCTTTTCTTACATTTCTATTAACTTCATTTTCAGTTCATAAAACTTATCATTTGTGAACGTATCTACATTTGTGAACAAAACTGGGAAACTATCTACATTGTTAAAAACATTTCTACACTGGTCACTGTTTTCATTTACTAACCTGGGCTGAGCGTTGGAGAGCCTAGTATGGGCTCGTTCGCCTCCATCCCTTTGGCCTTGAATGACTTTACCCTTACAATTTTTCTGTCCCACTAAGGGCCTCTGACCAGATACCGAAAATGTGGATCTTTTTCTGACTCGGTTTTATCCTTCGCTTCTTTTCTCAGTTCTTTTTCCTTTTTTCGTTCCTCGAAACTCATGTCATGTTTCACACCAACTTTCTTAATATATGCTACTTCTGAAAATTAAAGTTTATAACAGTTTTTCATAATCGTGGCTTTAATAATGTTTTCGGTGAAAGTTGCGACTAGAATTCTTGGGACTTCAACATCTTCACCACGAATTTTTCTCCTTAAACCAGTTTTACCTATGCGCCGAACAACCAAAATGTTTTCAGCAAGAATCATGACACCCATTTCCATTGCAATTTGTCTGAGCTTGTGTTTATCATGTTCGATTTTTTCATTTTTGATATTGCCGGATCCTTCAGGTATGTTATAAAACGCTATATTGTTTTTTCTATCAATTCTTTCTTGAATTGAATTCATTACCTGCTCATCAGATTTTCCTAAGATTTTCTTAGCACTAACTTTACTTACACCAGCATCTGTCTCTGCACTGCTTACCGCTTCATCTGCACTGATAACCTTAGTGCCCTTATATGTCACAGTCAGATATTTGCTTGAAGATGGTTAGGTTCTCATGACATTCACCTTTGTTGTTTTATCATGTGCTTTATCTGCATGACTTGACAGGACCTAGCTAGTCCAAATAATTAGACATAATCAATTGATTGTCGATTAAAATCAATCTCATATATAAAGGAGTACACAGGACCTTGACAAATGCAGTGTCGACATTCAATACTCTGTACACATGCCGTCTCAGAAAATACACCACATCGTATTTATGCTTTCCTGTACATACACCCTCGTGGACAAGCACCACTCCAGACATATTCCCTCAAAGACTTAAAGTTAATCATTGCACTGTTTTCTGAGTGATTCAATTGGTTAACAACGCCATTCACTTGACAAGAAAAGTCCACCTTTTTTTTATTGAAATTTAAAAAAATTGTTTTAGAACAATTATTGTTCACTCTGTTGTAGGCCGCTTAGATTCAGTTTCAATTCAGTGCTTGGCTGATGGTCAAAACAACATGCCATCACATTGACTTTCGGCCCACTTGTCAGGTGTTAATTAACTATCAAATGCACTCATGTTGATATGAATTAAGTTTTTTAAACAAGTAAACTCCTAAATTTTCGTACATTCAATCACCATGCAGCATTTGACCTTCTAGCTCGAAAGCAGGCATTCACTATCAAATTGTCATTTAGCCAGTCCATATTTATTTATAGACCTTTGTATATTGGAAATATTGTTGAATATATTGTAGTCAAATATATTAAAGCTCACTATGTTTCATTCTTTCTGTTTGTAGATCTGTATGTAAATGACATCAGAACAGGGATCACGGTGAGTAAAGATGAACCTTCAATAGAGAAGGAGACAGTGTCTACTGCAATGGTGTGTGGTAACAATGTGCTGGGTCCAGTGGTAGGAAACTTCTGCATGAAGCTGGCAATAAAGAAGGCAAAGGAGACCGGTGTAGGATGGGTGGTTGCAAATAGTAAGAGAATTTAATAAATAGTAAAAACTGATCATTGTTCTTGGTGTTGCAATTTTGTACATTGAGTACAAAGTGTGTTGTGCACATTTTACCATGTTCCGGTATAATTGGACTATTGTTTTCCTTGATTTGTTCTTGGAATAAAGAAAATGGATTCAACATTCAGTGATTTTTTTTTGCCAAACATTTCTGCCTTTCACAGGCTCTTTTCCAATGGCAAAAAGGAACATTTTTCCAAATAATCTGACCAAAATTTTCAAAACATACACTTGTAAACAATTGGAATGCTGTTATTTATAATCATATTAATGACAGGGCCCTCAATCCATTTTAGGGGAAGCAGGTCGCTACCCATAGCAGGGGGAATTTTCGCGGCGTTTCCCTTTTTGGGGGATTTTTAACTTACTCTCTAATTATTACATTTGTACATGTTTGAACTATATTCATTGCTTATTTCATAATTTAGTATGTTTGACAAGATTAAATTAAAATAGAATTGAGATATAGTAATCATGAGACATCTATCTATAAAAAAAAAAAAAAAATGTTTTTTTTTTAGGGGGAATTTTTCCCCCAAAAAGGGGAAAAAAGTATACTTTTTAGGGGGGGAATGCGGCCGAATTTCGGCCGTGGATTTGACAGATTGAGGGCCCTGAATGATGTTCAATTTTTCCCATTTTCGTGGTATATTGTGCTTTTTTCCCAATCCAAAAGACACAAGCTGTATATTATAAAGAAAAAATCATTGATATTTTTTTATGGCATATTGCTTTCAACAGATTACTTTGTTTCAATGCATGGTTATTTTCATTTTAAACAGACTTACATACTTATTCAAGATTTTTTATCAGCTATTATAGCATTCTGTTTATGTGTCATTTAGGTTCCAATCATTATGGAATAGCAGGATACTATTCCATGCTTGCTTCTGATGAAGGACTGCTGGTAAACATTTATCTTTATCTTGAAAACACATAATATGCCATGAATACTTAATATTACTTGAATTGGAACTACTGTAACTACTGTAAAACATGTTTTGATAAATTGAATATAATATTCCATGTTTACTTCTTGTGAATGTAAAATACTGAAAATTCCTATTATAAAAAAAACCAATGCAATCAATTGTCAATTATACAATGTATTTTTTTCTAATCATACCATAGAATTGGACTAACACTCTATGTCCAATTTTTCCAAAATGTTCCAAAATATTCTCATGTCTGTTGGGATTAGCATAAGCTCACCACAACTGAAAATTATCTTCAAAATTTGTACAAACTCTTAAGATTTTAAGTCATTAAATGGATTGATAAAATAACAAACTAAACAGGCTAAGTGTAAGAAAATTTGAGAAATTTAAATTAGTGATTGGTTTCAGTCTTTAAGTCTGACATCAGTTGTTATGACATGGTAAGTACATTATTATTCAAAACTGAAATAATGGTTTCATTCTTTAAGTCTGACATCAGTTGTTATGACATGGTAAGTACATTATTATTCAAAACTGAAATAAGGAAGTTAATAATTCAATTTAACAGATGTTCCCAAAGCATTTTATTAGTTACAATTAATGATGCATACAATTTAATGTAAGTTTTTATTTTCTTTAGTTTTAAGCTCAATGAGATAAGTTTTGTGTCCCTTGTGCATTGTTAATTGTGAGCCTTCAATCACTGTAGAAGTGACAGTTTTGCCAGGATATTTTTGACTCCATATTGATGAAACTTGGTCAAAATGTTAAAACTGACAAAATCTAAACAAAATAGTTTTACCACCCTTGAAGACTCAATCTTAATGAAGCTAGGACACTTGATCATATCTTAAACAAAATAGTGTAACCACTCTTGGAGCCTCATTTTTTACTCAATCTCAATGAAACTATGTCAAAATGTTTCTCTTGACAATATCAAGTCCTTTTCTAATCTGGGTTACCGGTAAGTATAAAATACTAGGTCACTACCTAATATCTTAGAAAACCCTTTTACCACTTGAGAAGCCACATTTATTCTTCAATCTAGGAAAAACTTATTCAGAATGATCATCTTGTTTCACTACTCTTCATATTCTCCTATCATATATACAAATATGCTTTTGAATATGCGTTCAGGGTGATAACATACTGATAATGCACTTAATATTAATATTACATTTCAGGGCATGTCCTTCACCAATACCTCACCTTTAGTTGTTCCAACACGAGCAAAGGAGGTGAGTGTTTGACATATCAATAGACATGAACTAGTATATTTTTATGCCCCCGGATCGAATGATCGGGGGGGGGGTATATTGTTTTTTGCCTGTCTGTTTGTCATTTTATGTGCATGTGTGTGTGTGTGTTTGTGTGTCTGTCTCAAAACTGTAACCTTGGTCATAACTTTTTTCAATATTGAAGATAGCAACTTGATATTTGGCATGCATGTGTACAGTGTTCGACACTAACGGGAATCCGGTAGTCCGAGACTCGTGGAAAACGAGACTTGGACTCCTTGTTTTTTGTGTAAAGGAAGTCCATCGGACTCCTTTAAAATCATCTGTGAATTATAAAAAAACAAACTTTGTTTGTTTATTCATTTCGCAAAATCAGAATGTCTGCACAAAAAACATTTTACTCAGAATACGGGTAGTAATTGTCCATGACTGTCTATAAAAACTTTCAGTTTCAATTGTTTATTGTCACATTTCAATTGTAATAATTTAATATTTTAATATTCACCCACCCTCTACATACTGCAGAAGGAAATTTTTAATACCAAGTCATGACACTTCAACCACTGCTTGAGAGCTGTAAGAGTTCTTCTTAACAAGGAAGATTATAGACAGCTGGTCTATTATTAGTGAGAAGTGTTCAATCAAAACTAAGTAATGTAGGAAGCATTGTCCGTTGTCAAAATGTACTTTGTTAACACTATAGAGAATATATTTATTTGCAATATACACGAAACATTGTAAGAAATCAGTCTAAATGACAATTGGGTAAATTACAAAACTGCGTTCATAAACTAGGTTGCTTTGTCAAATTAAATAAAAAGTTTCTGAACTTTTCAGAAGTTACATGTTTACCCAAATTCTCATGAAACTTGATCAGATCGCTTTTTCTTATGGTATATCTGCTTAGTTTGAAAACGGTTCAGGTCTACTGAAAAAATATGAGTGCCAGTGGGCTAAGACATTTTCCTTATGTGGGTGTTATGAAACTTTGTGAACTATCTAGAAATCAAATTGTGCTCATGATATTTCAAATGAATTTGAAGTTTTGCTTCAGTCCGTTCCAAAAGACGACTTAAGGTGAAAGTAGTTTAGGAAGGGATTTTATAGAGGTCATTTTTGTTGATCGTTCGGCTCGTCCTAAGTTTAAAATTAAAAAAAAAAAAAAATCCCCTGTGTTGAAAAGTGGCCCCTTCCTGAGGGTTTCTTGCTTTATATGTTTGGAGCAAACACTTTAAAAATATCTCTCCTAAAACCGCAAAGCCAAGAGGTTTGGTTTTAGGCATATATCATTTTATTTTGGTCCTCTACCAAGTTTTCTTTAAATATCGTCCCTTGGGTAAAACTGGCCACCTCGATGATGAAGAAATGTATAAAGACTTAAGGATTTAAAAATTGTTAGGGCAGGGATAAGTTTCTGTTTAACATCGAACGGTCCTGTAACAACTATGTTAAAATCATCCCTCTTGGGTTATAATTGACCCCACCCTATGCGTTACTTGTTTAATTATATATATTTAGGGAAAACTTGAATTATAAACAAAATCTTGATTCGCGAGGTCAGAATGTCTGCACTTTTGAACATCCGAAAAATATGCCACTCATCATTCTGCTCAAACACAACGACAAAATATTTTTATACTTTGGTTTCTTGTCGCAGTGCTTGCGAGTAGTGATAGTGGAAACTCTCGAACTCTGAATCAACCCAATCTTGGTCGTTGTTTTTTTCTCAGATACTTTCGCGTAAAAAATAGCTTTCGCTAAACAGTGTAAAATTATCACAATACCCGAAATTGTTTACACAATGAACATTTTACGGTCACAATGCACTGAAGATGGGAACGACTGTGAATCAGTTATGCGTAAATAACTCAATTCCACTAGCAATCGATAATGTCATTGTTGGCTTTGTTTTATTATGTTTAAAATTATGGGGAGAATGTGTAAAGCTGTAACGACCAATCCCGAAGATCAACAAGCAAGCATATATATAAATGCATTATTAAAAATGATATTTTTTAAACTTACAATATTAACTTAAATATAAATGGCATTTGTTAAATAATTTTGCAATCTAAAATATCAAATGACAACACATATAGAAAAGAAGTCTCTAAGAACTTTGATCTGAAACCAAACATGAAAGACAATTTATCAATTTATGGTTAACATGTGTTAT
The DNA here is from genome assembly GCF_020536995.1 of Dreissena polymorpha. NCBI lineage: Eukaryota > Metazoa > Mollusca > Bivalvia > Myida > Dreissenidae > Dreissena > Dreissena polymorpha. The sequence continues at coordinate 5,472,455 of NC_068370.1, read as the reverse complement.
TGCCCCCCCAAAATACGGTATATAAAAAGTGTCATAAGTTTTGGACTACATGAAGTTTGATCGGACTCCTTAATTTCTGAAGAAAGGAGTCCAAAGAACTTCTTACTCAGAATAGTTAGTGACTAACACTGTGTGTATCTCATGGAGCTACACATTTGGAGTGGTGAAAGGTTAAGGTCAGCCTTCAAGGTCAAAGGTCAAAAAAAAAAGTGGCGCATTAAGGGGCATTGTGTTTCTGACAAACACATCTCTTGTTGTAAAATGTAGTTAATTTAAAGATGGTGGATATTTATTTTTTTAATTTGTTGATATCTCTTGTTTCAAAAAATCATTTTGGCATTGCTTCTGAACCCACAAAAGAAGTGAAATCCCTACTGGCAATATTGGCAATTTTATTTTTTAAACCTTTCCCTCTCAGAAGCAAAATGAAAATGGCTATGTGCAAACAGCATACAACCAGAACAGCCTGCAAGCAACTTGAAGTCTGTTCAGGTTTTATGCTGTTTGCTGCTCATCAGTAGCTAAGGGTTGGAAATGCAGCCTTTAAAACTTGAATTTAGTAATTAAGGTCTTAAATCAAATTTAACTTTTTGAGGGACAACAAATGCGTAAACATAAGTTTTTAAGTGGTTAAGGGTATAAGAAGAAACATTTCTGTAATTGTAAATGTGCTCTAGAGACTCCTGTACTGATCCACATATAAGCCCTTTGCATGCTGGGAAATTTGTCGTCTGCTAAAATGTTGTCTGCTAAATTTCTAAAATTAGCATTTCTTAGATTCTTTTTTCAAAGAATACTATCAGAATAGCAAACAGTTTGGATCCTGATGAGACGCCACGTTCTGTGGCGTCTCATCTGGATCCAAACTGTTTGCAAAGGCCTTCAAAATTCGGTTCCCGCACTGAAAGAGTTAGCAAACAAACATATGTTTGACAGCCAGATTATTATAGGCATTAAAAATACTCATAACTTTTAAGATTACTCAAACCTTGTATAAATAGTAATGTTCAATATAAGTCTTTGAAAAGTATGGCTTGTTTAGCAAAGCAAGTTCTTTTACAGATTCAGCATCTTCAACATCTTCAACATCTTTTGTTACTATGTAAAAAAATTAGGTTTGTTGTAAAGCTGTGTTGTGATGCTACAAAAGCTCAGTGTATTCCATTACAGATGTGAAACACCAGTAACAACAGCCACACACCCACCAAATACTCTACCATGTATATTGTGTCTAAGATATTTTTTATCTGAGATAAATAGGATCCAAGTTAATTTTAATTCAGGACATGATTTGAATTATCAATGATACAAACTTAAAGTAAATGAGGCAGGCTCTTAAAAAACAGGGCTTGATTCATTCGGCAAAGTGTAGTCTCAGATGAGCCTATGGAGTCCTCAAAGGCTAATGAGTGACGACATTGTCTGCTTTTATGGAATTTTTCGTTCAAAGTAAGTCTTTTCTAAATGAAAATCTAGTCAAGGCCTAAAAGCATATCGTCCCTGATACTGCACAGGCTAATCTGTGATGACACTTGACACAAGTCTATTAACCCTTTGCATGCTGGGAAATTTGTCATCTGCTAAAATGTTGTCTGCTGAATTTCTAAAATTAGCATTTTCTTCGATTTTTTTCACAGAATACTATCAAAATAGCAAACAGTTTGGATCCTGATGAGACGCCACGTTCTGTGGCGTCTCATCTGGATCCAAACTGTTTGCAAAGTCCATGAAAATTCGGTTCCCGCACTGAAAGGGTTAAGCCCCGTCCCAGAGCGTTGCTCAATTTAATCATGTAATTATTCCAATCTACCACTGTTTGCTCACATATAGTAACAGCAATGTATTGCTTGCTTTGTTTAGGCTGTTTTAGGTACCAACCCAATAAGTTTGGCAGCCCCTGGAAAGAAGGGTGACAGTTTTGTGCTTGACATGGCCACCTCTACATGTGCCTTGGGAAAGGTAACCAGCCCTGGACTTGAACCCTTTTCCACATAGAAGCAAAGTAAAAATGTCTATATATATATATATATATATATATATATATCATATGTGCAAACAGCATAAAACCAGAACAGCCTGCAAGTAACTCGTAGTCTGTTTAGGTTTTATGCTGTTTGCTGCTCATCAGTATCTAAGGTTTGGAGAGAACGCCTTAAAAACTTGAATCTAGTAAGAAAGGTCTTAAATTAAATATAACTTTCTAAGGGACCACAAATGCATGAAAATATGTATCAAAGTGGTAAAGGGTTTATGTCCTAAAGTAGATTAATGACCCCTTGATGTGAACCATTTTCCTTTCATGTGTACCATGATCCATTCTTGTGTCCAATGATCATTTCATGTCTGCAATAATTTGTGTTCATGTTTACAATAATTCCTTCATGCATACAATGATTCCTTCAAGCATACAATGATTCCTTCATGTGTACAATTATCCTTTCATATATTCTATAATCATTATAAATCTTCAAAAGTGAATGTCAATGTATTTGATTTGTAGGTTCACAGATCTATGCATCTTGATGTGCAAACATCATAAAACCAGAACAGCCTGCGAGTAACTCGCAGTTTGTTCAGGTTTTATGCTGTTTGCTGCTCATCAGTATCTATGGGTTGTAAATGAAGCCTTTGTAACTTGAATTTTGTGATAAAGGTCTTTAATTGAATTTAACTTTCTAAGGGACTACACAAGCACCAAAATACGTATCTAAGTGGTAAAGGATTAAATTGTTTTTATTGAATTTTGTTTCAGATAGAGCTGCATGATAGAAAAAATATAAGGATACCTCTGGGATGGGGTGTAGACAGTCAGGGAAAGGTAATGCAAAAGGAAAAGTTTTTTGGTTCGGTTGGAAGTTCAAATATTACAATTATAAAGTAAAATTGTAAATAAGGAATTTACATATGACAGAGCTTAAAAACAAATTTTTATGCATTTACAAATTTATTTATATTCTTGTATGAGCCTAAATATTCCATGCGTAAACATTTGAATTATAAGCATGAACTTGTAAGGTATTTCTCCGAATTCTTCAAAATTATCTCCTTTTTTTGCTCTTTGGCATCTTTTACCTTGTAGACTTGATATGTCACTTATGCTGTATGTAATGGCTATGAGTCGCACTTTGAAAAAACGGAGCTTAATGCATGTGCGTAAAGTGTCATCCTAGATTATCCTGTGGACTGCACAGGCTAATCTGGGACAACACTTAAACCCCTTCCCCCATAAAAGCAAACTGAAAATGGCTTTTGCAACCAGCATAAAACCAGATGAGCTTGTTCAGGTTTTATGCTGTTTGCTGCTCATCAGTATCTAAGGTTTGGAGATGAAGCCTTAAATTCTTGAATCTAGTACGTAAGATATTTCATTAAATTTAACTTACTAAGGGACTTCACATGCGTGAAAATACGTATCTAAGTGTGACAGGGTTAATTAAGCAACTGCAATAAGCCCAGTTTTTTTCAGACAGAGGCTCATATTGTGTCTAAGCAAAATACAATCACATCTAACAACTATATGCGTCGTGTTTTGACGACACTTTCCGCCTTAACTGGATTTTCATGTAGAAGAGATTTCCTTTAAACAAAAAATACCATAAAAGCATAAAGTGTTGTCCCTGATTGGCCTGTGCGGACTGCACCGACTAATCTGGGACGACACTTTACGCACATGCATTACGCCCAGTTTTTCAAGAGTGCGACTCATATATTCCCCAGATGAGCGATGAGCCCAAGCCCGTGCTGAATGGTGGGGGCCTGATGCCCCTAGGTGGGGCTGAGGAGACCAGCGGCTACAAGGGCTACGGGCTGGCCATGATGGTGGAGATATTCTGTGGCATACTGGGCAATGCTGCCTACGGACCTAACATACGCAAGTGGAAAACCACGGACAGGGTGGCTAACTTGGTAAGTCTTTTACAAGTGTATGAGTTTTAGCTCACATATGAAGTCGGATTTTATCAGAGTGTCTGTTGGTTTATTTGTAAGCTGTGTTGTCAGTTTAAATTATTATAAGCATGGTTAGCAAACTACGTTTATATTTTTAAAGCGTTTCATTTGACACTTGGCATATGTCATTAGTATGAAGTATAGATGTGCAAGACTAAATTTGTATTGATCCGATTATTCATGAGTGATGGGCCCTTCACTTTGCCATGGGCATGGCTGCCATATTAAATGTTAGATGTTTATGGAGAAAACATTTCTCAAGCAATTGACTCTAAACCTGAAGTGTTATAAGAGAGGCGCCCAGATTTTAATTTTTACACAATCTGTATACACGTTTAGACAGTACTGCTTGAAAAAATAATTTTGTTCATAGCTTTTACTCTATCATGTACATCATAATCTTGATGTTTCAATATTGCCAGTCTTCATTTTTAGCCATTCATCATTTTTAGCATAATGCGTCAAACTATAAGGGGCTAAGTGGAAGGGGTTGTTGGACTTTTGAAGACTAAACACATGTGTGGGAAATTTCAAAATAAGTTCAAAAGAATAGGAATTGGAAAATCGATTTCCTTGAGGCATCACTAAAGTGAATGTATGTTACATTTTTACCGAAATATTGGAAGCTAAACTTTAAAAAAAAGATCGTAGTTCATCAGCTAAAAATAGCGCAAATTGAGAAAATGAGGGCTATATTGGCTGTTATACATGAAAGTTAAGAGGTAGAAAATGGATGAACTTAATAAATTCTGATGATAAAATTATCGATTCAGGTAGGTTGGACCTGCAATATAAAGATTGCTAGATGAGAAAACACAAAAGACAGTTAGCAAAAAACTAAAGTTCATTTAGCAGGACTCTTTTGCCAAGGGTTTCATGGCATGGGCTGGTGTCTTGTATAGATGAAAAAGACAGATTCGCATTGTCAACAATGAATCTTAAGTTAATAGCAAGTTCTATGTCAATAAGGTATTAAAGAGGTTTCTTCAAAATGAAGTTCGAAACTGTTTCCAGGAGGTTGTAAGTTGATGGTGTTCCATCGGGATGGCGAGCCTCAAGTCACACACCTTAACAAACCCTCCAGTTTCTCAAGACAGAGAAAAAGATCGTTAACTACCATTGCAATGTATTTGGAAATCTCGGTTGCTGCTCAAATGGACTTTGGTACATCTAGAATCCTATAATGTGGTCTACAGATGCGCAATTTTAACTCTGTTATAGGTCTTAAAACTCTTAAGGATGAGTGGAGAAAACTGGACAAAAATATTATTAACAAGAATTTTAAATTGTTAACAAAAAGGTGTAGGATTTTTTATGCATGTAATGAATTTCATATTGAATGCTTGCTTCAATCAAAGTTATGCTGCAATTCTTATTTTGGGTCATTAATTGTTTTAACTATAATCTGGGTGCCTCTTGTAATAATAATAAATAATTTATTATCCAAAGGAAAATATATAAAGACATGTATCATTTTTATTTTAACATATTTGAACATTACAATTTACATTCACAATTTGGCCTTCTTATTAAAATATGCGATATGTTCCCTTGCAGAGTTTTACTTAGTTTGCAGTGATTTACTTCACATGATTCATCCGGTGTTGCCCATGTTTTCAGGGCCAGTGTTTTATTGCTGTGGACCCGGAAGCCTTTGGGCCTGGTTTCTCAGACAGACTGGACGATCTTATGAACAGCTGCCGACGGCTTGAAAATGTATGCGACAAATGGAGAAAGTGGGTAAATGCATGTGTAAAAGTGTCGTTCCAGATTAGCCTGTGCAGTCAGGGACGACACACCTCAGTCCACCTCTGCTGACTGTACAAGCCTATCTGGGACAACACTGTGCACATGATTTAAACACCATTTTTCCAGAGACTTGTGTATTTTTTTAATTGACATTTTGTTTCCCCATGTCCAGATCATTATAAACCCTAATACAAAGTAGTTTGCTAGATATCCATGGATGACTGTCTCTTACACAATCTGTGTATCCATTTGTGTGCCCAACTGCCTGTCTGTTGTTGGTCTGTCTGAGTGTCCGTCTGTATTTGCACATTTTTGCAAAGTTTTTGCTAGGATTGTTCTTTATGATATAAAGCTGTGCATTTGTTGGTCATTAAAAGATACAAAGGTATGCCCAGGTTTTAACTATGAATTTCTGAAACATTTTACTATAGGCTAAATACTAGTATTCAAAATTATAAATTCTGTAATGAGCAGATGTGTCATATGTGGTATGTAACATTTTGGCCTTGGTCTGTGAAAAATGTATTTAATGCATGTGAATAAAGTGTCATCCCAGATAAGCCTGTGCAGAATGCACAGGCTAATCAGGGACGACACCTTCTGCTTTTATGATATTTTTAGTCAAGAAAGTATCTTTTTAGCAAAAATTAAGTTTAGGCGTAAAGTGTCGACCCTGATTAGCCTGTGCAGACTGCACAGGCTAATCTGGGACAACACTATATGCGCATGCAGGAAACCCCCTTTTCATAGAGCGTGGACCTTTTTATATTGCCCTTCTTCAAATCTTGGTATGGGGTCAAAATTGGCCAAATAACTTTCAAAATCTTTTTCTCTGATACCACAAAGCCCAATGGTTTATAATTTTGTAAGTACCAGGAACATTGTATTTTTGTTCTGTACAAACTGTGTTCAAATGATGCTCCTGGAGTACAAATAAGATGCCCAGGATCCATTTTATGTCCCTGAAGGAGGGCATATAGTAATCGCACTGACTGTCTGTCTGTTCGTCTTTCTGTCACACTTTGCGTTTAGGTTTAAAAAAATGCTCATAACTTCTATGTCTCTACATATTTGGTATGCATGTGTATATGGACAAGGCCTTTCCATACACACAAATTTTGACCCCTTTAACCTTGACCTTAGGGTCCGTGATAAGGTTTCAAAATCTGCGTTTAGGTTTCGAAAAATGCTCATAACTTCTATCAAAGCAGTTTTAGGGGGCATATGTTATCCTATGGTGACAGCTCTTGTTTCTTTGTTAAAACTTGCTAGATATTACAACATGTGGCGTACTGTGACAAGCTTTAGTCACAAATTAATTAAAGACTTTTTGGATTATCAAATATTAGTAATAATTTAAGAATACTGTTTTAAAATTAGTTAAATGTTATTTTTTCAAAGCTAGCAGAGAAGTTTAAGTAATTTACATAGCAAAGGTTTGTTTTCTAGAATATTTATTGTGCAGTAAATTGAAATTAAGCTTTGACGTGCACACACTCCACTTCTTTCGCTGTTAAATTATTATGCCCTCTATTGGTGACAGTTATGAAATGCCCTAAACAATACATTTGGTTAAACAGAATTGGAAATTAGCAAGGGCCAACTGCCACTAACATTTGTGGTGGGCCCCTAGATTTTCTGACAAATCTTACTTGTCCTCTGAACAGTAAGTATTGAAAGAATGATGGTGGTAACCATGGCCAAAATTTTAGTTTCTGACCATGGGTAAATACGGTACAAGTGTATATTTTCATGTTAGCATATCATGCAAGTGAGCCTAGCTCTAGAAAATGAGGTTATATGCTCCATGCATTAAGCCCCATTTACACTGAGTGTGGCTCATCTATTTCCACAGGCTGATGATGAAGAAGAGGTGCTGGTAGCAGGTGATCCAGAGAGACAGCACATGTCCATGTGTGACATCCGAGGAGGCATACCATACCATCAGAGACAGATCGAGTACGCTGTAAGTAGGCGGCCATTTTGTAACAGAGACAGATAGAGTACGCTGTAAGTAGGCAGCCATTTTGTAACAGAGACATATTGAGTATGCTGTAAGTAGGCAGCCATTTTGAAACAGAGACAGATTGAGTATACTGTAAGTAGGCAGCCATTTTGTAACAGAGACAGATCGAGTACGTTGTAAGTAGGCAGCCATTTTGTAACAGAAACAGATTGAATACGCTGTAAGTAGGCAGGCATTTTGTAACAGAGACAGATCGAGTACGTTGTAAGTAGGCAGCCATTTTGTAACAGACAGATTGAGTACGCTGTAAGTAGGCAGGCATTTTGTAACAGAGACATATTGAGTATGCTGTAAGTAGGCAGCCATTTTGAAACAGAGACAGATTGAGTATGCTGTAAGTAGGCAGCCATTTTGTAACAGACAGATTGAGTACGCTGTAAGTAGGCAGCCATTTTGTAACAGAGACATATTGAGTATGCTGTAAGTAGGCAGCCATTTTGAAACAGAGACAGATTGAGTATACTGTAAGTAGGCAGCCATTTTGTAACAGAGACAGATCGAGTACGTTGTAAGTAGGCAGCCATTTTGTAACAGAAACAGATTGAATACGCTGTAAGTAGGCAGCCATTTTGTAACAGAGACAGATTGAGTACGCTGTAAGTAAGAAGACATTTTGTAACAGACAGATTGAGTACGCTGTAAGTAGGCGGCCATTTTGTAACAGAGACAGATAGAGTACGCTGTAAATAGGCAGCCATTTTGTAACAGAGACAGATTGAGTACGCTGTACCTAGGCGGCCATTTTCTAACACATATTTGCATTAGCCAATAGTGCTTATGGGAGCTTTTAGGATACCATGTTTTCTGCCTTTCTTCTAGTAACTTTTCCTGAAAAGCAAGGCAGATTTAAATGCAACTTTGGTGACCCTCCTCTTTCAGATTAGAATTGTGGAAATATCATGTTGATTATGGAACAAATTGAAAATATCGTTCAACTTAAAATCATAGAGATCTTAAATGTGAATGATTTAATCGTGCATTAACTGCATTTCAAATTTAAATTCAATTATTTGTTTTTATTGGTTATCAAATTATAACTAAAACCATATGCAGTCGACTGTTGTAGGCTTAAACACGATTGGCTCAATTTTCTGGTTGGCTCAGTCTCCTCGAAAGCATAAATATAAATATTGGATAATGTTATTTTTCAATCTCAAAATATATATTTTTTAATTTTATAGGATGAACTTGCAGAGAAGCTTGGTGTAAAACCAATGAAGAAATGTTAATAACCATTCTGATGTATCCAGAATTTTGATGGACCAAACAAAATATTTACAATACCAAAGACAGCTCCTGATGTGAATGCAAGTTGAATGACTCTCACTTATTTTGTGTTGGTTTCTGGTATGATATAATTTTGCTACAGTTATAACTATTTCTATTTTACTGTATGCCACAAGTATCATTAAACAAAGATGAATGTATGCTAACTCCTCGGAATGATGTTTGTTTTGTGTTTGTTAAGTTTAACCTTATTAATGACAGGTTGTTGATATGGATTTTTTGATGGACTTCATGCTTATAATGTTATGTGGTTTAAAGTTTTTGTTGTTTTTCATAAAAAATAATGTTATACAAATTGAACAGTATTAATACAAGAATACTTTTAAGTATTTTTATTATTTTATTAACACATGTATGTTTAAAGTGTTTTTTTTATATTAGGCATTTAAATGTATTCGAAACAGTTCATTATTCTGGTGTAATAAAAGGTGATCAAAACTTTTAGTTACAACAACATTGTAATGTTAAGTGCAGTGCATTCTAACTTAAGCATTATGTTCTGGTAATGTTTGGGCTTTATTTGCCATGTTGCTTCAAATTAAAAATATTTTATGCTAAATGTTATATTATTACAATGACAATATATCTTGATACAACTTCATGCTTCTTAATAAAACACATATATTGTGTGTATGATTTCTTAACAATTACACATGTCTAGAAAACATTGTAAAATTTGTGGACAAAATAGGTCACATTTTTATTGGTTTGTCTATGTAACAAACAGAACACGAGTTTTAATGTGTGCAAACATACAAAAATTGCAGCTGAAGTCATCTTACAATAAACTTGCACATAAATCAAACTTAACTGAAAGTATTTTTTTATTCAGTAACTCTGAATTTGAATGTTTGTGTTCATTTTGTGACTGCAACATTGCCTATGCTCCACAATGCTTCATTTAGAATTGTATTGGAGACATATCCACAACTAGATGTGAGTGATCTAAGACTTAATAAGTGCCATTATCATTTACTGTTGGATTTTGTAGTTAAGATTAGTAATTATCATCTATTATACTGTGCTATGTTCACTTGATTTTATACAATCATATTAAAAATTTCGGTTAAGTGCAATATGTTTCAACTTATTATAATACACTATTATTACATGTTCGAAAAATAGTTTCACCTGAGAAATGTCATAAGCTGTTGTGTAGTATTATAATAAAATAAATGTTTGAATGATAATTTATGATTGTTCTAAATATTGGTTCAAAGAACAAACTTTTGTCTGATTAATACTTTATAGATCCTGGAATTTTAGTTGCATACTTTTTAGATTCTCAAAAATGCTGCTTTATGTGCCACAAAGTGTGATATTAGCAATTGGTAAGTTTGCACGCACATGCACTTTGACCTGCTGTTTCGGTAATCAATAGAGGTCGACTTTCATTCCTAAGAAACAGTAATTATTCCCCCCTTCGAAGAAGAGGGGGTATATTGCTTTGCACATGTCGGTCTGTCTGTCGGTCTGTCCGTCCACCAGGTGGTTTCCGGATGATAACTCAAGAACGCTTGGGGCTAGGATCATGAAACTTCATAGGTATATTGATCATGACTCGCAGATGACCCCTATTGATTTTGAGGTCACTAGGTCAAGGTCACAGTGACCCGAAATAGTAAAATGGTTTCCGGATGATAACTCAAGAACGCTTAGGCCTAGGATCATGAAACTTGATAGGTAGATTGATCACGATTCCCAGATGACCCCTAATGATTTTCAGGTCACTAGGTCAAGGTCACAGTGACCTGAAATAGTAAAATGGTTTCCGGATGATAACTTAAGAACGCTTATGCCTAGGATCAAGAAACTTCGTAGGTAGATTGATAATGGCTGGCAGATGACCACTATTGATTTTCAGGTCACTAGGTCAAGGTAACGGTGACCCGAAATAGTAAAATGGTTTCCGGATGATTACTCAAGAACGCTTATGCCTAGGATCATGAAACTTCATAGGTACATTGATCATGACTTGCAGATGACCCCTATTGATTTTCAGGTCACTAGGTTAAAGGTCAAGGTCACGATGACCCGAAATAGTAAAATGGTTTCCAGACGATAACTCAAGAACGCTAATGGCTACCATCATGAAACTTCATAGGTACATTGCTCATGACTCGCAGATGACCCCTATTGATTTTGAGGTCACTAGGTCAAAGGTCAAGGTCATGGTGACCAGAAATAGTAAAATTGTTTCCGGATGATAACTCAAGAACGCTTATGCCTAAGATCATGAAACTTCATAGGTACATTAATCATGACTCGCAGATGACCCCTATCGATTTTGAGGTCACTAGGTCAAAGGTCAAGTTCACGGTGACCCGAAATAGTAAAATGGTTTCCGGATGATAACTGAAGAACGCTTATTCCTAGGATCATGAAACTCGATAGGTAGATTGATCATGACTCACAGATGACCTATATTGATTTTCAGGACACTAGGTCAAAGGTCACGGTGACCCAAAATAGTAAAATGGTTTCCGGATGATAACTCAAGAATGCTTTTGGCTAGGATCATGAAACTTCATAGGTACATTGATCATGACTGGCAGATTACCCCTATTGATTTTCAGGTCACTAGGTCAAGGTCACAGTGACAAAAAACATATTCACACAATGGCTGTCACTACAACGGAGAGCCCATATGGGGGGCATGCATGTTTTACAAACAGCCCTTGTTTTATATGATCCTAGGGTAAAGCCATCTCTAGATATTCTGCACAAACTGTTTTGATGTCCTATGTTACCATGACCTTTGACCTGAAAATTGAAAGGCTTCTTCCTTTATAGCCCAAGAACCCAATTTGCATGATTGTTAGTCAAAGGTTGCTGCTTTACCGTACCCCTTGACCTATTGACCACAAAATTGATAGCCTTTTTTCTGATCTCCAAGGTAACTGTAATACCTATTTGCATAGTGGTAGGTCAACTTTATATATCACGCTGAAATGAAATCTTCAACAACTCATGTTACAAGCCTGTGTGACCTTTTTACCTCAGAGACAATATGCCTCTTGCTTTGATCTCAAGTATAAATCAAACCAATTTGCAAGAACATAGGTCCAGATATTGTGCAGAAATGAAACCGTCTACTTTTCATGTTAAAAGCCTTCAACCTGTTGGCCTAAAAATTAAAAAGATTCTCCCTTTCAACCCAAATTTTCATTCTAGATGTTTACATGATTGTAAGCCACTGCATTCTCTTTATGGTTTGCAAAAATGAATTGTTCTAAGGACCAACCGACTAAGAGACGGACAGGTGCAAAGCAGTGTATCGCTGCTTCTTCAAAGGAGGGCATAATTATAGACAGATATGCACACGACATTGGTAATCAGTAATCACCATTTAGCATGTGTCACACATCTATACTCTGTTCTGTTTGTGAACATGATTTTGAGGTTTTATATTGTATGCAGATTAACAGTGGGATAACAACTGATCAAGGGATACTGTTGATTGAGCTGATCTAGGAATAATATTGATTGAGCTGATCAAGGGATACTATTGATTGATCTGATCAAGGGATACTGTTGAGCTGATAAAGGGATAATATTTAGCTGATTAAGGAATAATATTGATTGAGCTGAACAAGGAATAATATTGATTGAGTTGATAAAGGAATAATATTGATTGAGCTGAACAAGGAATAATATTGATTGAACTGATCAAGGAATAATATTGATTGAACTGATCAAGGAATAATATTGATTGACCTGATCAAGGGATAATATTGATAGAGATGATCAAGGAATAATATTGATTGACCTGATCAAGGGATAATATTGATAGAGATGATCAAGGAATAATATTGATTGAGATGATCAAGGAATAATATTGTTTGAGCTGATCAAGAAATGATATTGATTGACCTGATGAAGAAACTACCAATTTAGTGTTTACATCATTACCAATCGTAGCTAAATATTTCAAGCTAATTTAATGTATACAGTCAATCTTGTATTTAGAGACCACTAAAGGAAGTAACAACAAGAGCGCCGCATGACGGAGCAATATACGCCCGATTCGTGTGCCATTGGAGATGATACACTGATGATTGATGTATTTGTTTTGGAAATAAGCAATATACCCCCATACCACTTTGACGCAGGATAAAAAGTTGTTTAAAAGTTTCGGATGAATACAATTTGAATTAGAGTCCGGACAAAGTGGCGCCGTTGAAAATGCACTAATTGACCCTATGACCTAGTTCTTGACCCGACATGACCCATATTCGAACTTGACCTAGATATCAACTAGATGCAACTACTGACCAAGTTTGGTAAAGATCGGATGAATACAATTTGAATAAGAGTCCGGACAAAGTGGCGCTGTTGAAAATGGACTAATTGACCCTATGACCTAGTTTTTTACCTGGCATGACCCATATTCGAACTTGGCCTAGATATCAACTAGATGCAACTACTGACCAAGTTTGGTGAAGATAAGATTTATACAATTTGAAATAGAGTCCGGACAAAGTAAAATGCACTAATTGACCCTTTGACCTAGTTTTTGACCCAGCATGACCCATATTCGGACTTGACCTAGATATCAACTAGATGCAACTACTGACCAAGTTTGGTGAAGATCGGATGAATACAATTTGAATTAGAGTCCGGACAAAGTGGCGCCGTTGAAAATGCACTAATTGACCCTATGACCTAGTTTTTGACCCGGCATGACCCATATTCGAACTTGGCCTATATATCAACTAGATGCAACTGCTGACCAAGTTTGGTGAAGATCGGATGAATACAATTTGAAATAGAGTCCGGACAAAGTGGCCCCTTTGAAAATGCACTTATTGACCCTATGACCTAGTTTTTGACCCGGCATGACCCATATTCGAACTTGGCCTAGATATCAACTAGATGCAACTGCTGACCAAGTTTGGTGAAGATCGGATGAATACAATTTGAATTAGAGTCCGGACAAAGTGATGCCTTCCGCCCGCCGCCCGCCCGCCCGCCAAGGGGTTTCACATAATACGTCCCGTATTTTATACGGGCGTATAAAAAATGGTCTCTTAATAAAATGGTCTCTAAATTAAAAAGGCCATTTGGGATAAATGAGGACCTTTTATTATAAATCCAGATGCAGGATTATCTCCTTTTGACACAATGATGTCAGCTTTTGTAATCAAATGAATCTAAATATAAATAAATGAATAACAGAAAGTTTTACTTAAAATTAGTTTTATTTGTTCTCTCCAATTCTAAATACAATGTAAATGGTTTGCACTACAGAGAATGGGTTTATCCGACTCCAAACTCATTCGCGATAAATTTACATGCACTTTTACTCTTCGACACTTCCAATACCCGAATTTTCTCATCTAACGTTAACACTTTCCGTTTTGACATTTTAATTTCTGCATTAAAGCTTATATATATATAAATATATATCTTACTCAATTATGGTACATAGGGAAATATAGAAAATAAAATAAACAGACCTGATTGGAAAATTTACTATCACAAACTTATTAGCATAATAACAATTACAATTTTTTAATTAACGGATTTCAACACATATTACAGATTAATAGTTTATAAGTTTATTTTTTACACCTCTCCAGAACACTGTGACAATGTTTGACGCGTCGGCGCATTGTTTCTGCAATAAAATTGGCGATCAAATTTGTCACTTAACGTCCCAGATAATAAACTCTTTAATCCGTAGACTGTTGGCAATACATCACTGTATTATTCAACACCACAAATTGATACGCAGTCAGCATTATCACCGGTCAGAACCAGTCATCGAGACAAAGGAAAATGGCTGGTGTGAAATCAAAACAAAGATGTAATCGATCATCTTATCGGCTTAGATAAACAATTCACACTGATATGTACCTGAATGGTCAACAGATTTACTACTTTTACCGCAAAGCGGTCGCTTAATTCAAGACTTGGACATCAAAATACACTAAAATCAGCGGTCGCTGGTCGCATAAGACAAAAGTCGCTTAATACAATATGAAAATGTAGTAAAAACGCTCGGGCGGGATTCAAAGTGGTCGCATAAGACAAAGGTCACTTAATTCAAGCGGTCGCAAGCACAAGATTGACTGTATTAAATAAAATTGCTATTGTCATATAAATATGAATAGCATTTTTCTGTTTAGTAACCTTTCTGTTACAATAACTAAGGAGCGGTGACAACATCAGTATACAGCTAAATAAATAAGTTTGCCGAACTTTTGCCAATTTTTTTATTTACAACACATATTGCAAAAATTGAAATCAGAAGTGTGTAAAATTCAAACATGATCAATAATTACGATCAATTAGGTTCACATAAAAAGCAAAAGTTTGATTAGTAATTAGCTACAAAATTTGTTGTGAAGCATGTTTCAAAGGTATAGATTGTCACAATTTCAGAGTTAAAGGAAACTCAAATCTTAATTACTTGTTAATCATGTGCTTTTTCATATCTAGACATCTTACATAAATGAAAGCAAATCTCTAAAGAAATCAACACGACTTAAGCAGATGAACAACAACAATATCAAATGATCACCAAGAATAGTGGAGCAAAAATATACATAACATTTCTTAAGATCAACAAAGTTCAGCTGTCACATTACTTTTTCTTTATTATATTATCCTTACAAAACTTCACTGTTTTATCATTTTAAGATTCTGCATCAAACAAAAAAGATTCAATTCATTACATACCAAACTTTTCAAGAAGTTTATGATGAGAAAATTAATTATTTCCGGCTGCAATGTGACCACTTTCATAAAACATACATAAATCTTAAAAATTCAAATTCTCACGCCAGTCGAGACAAACGCCCCAAGAGTCTCCCATCACTTCAACCCAATCCTCAAAATTAATATTTCATATTAATTCCACACAAAACCTCCAAGAATCTTGCATCACTTCAGACTTAAACCATCTGTCTAATCATCGTCACTCAAATCCATGTCCATCTCTTGTAAATTATCATCAACAGCCTTTCGCCCTCTCGCTCTGACCCTCTCTCCATCGCTACTATTACCATCATCATCAAATTCATCATCTACTTTATGGTCTCTATCATCATCATCATCGTCGTCATCTCCACGCCTGCCATTATGACGACGGTCCTCCACATGTCGACGTCTTTCCATCTCTTGGTCACTCCCGTCCTGGGTCTCATCTTGCGTTTCTTCCTCCTGAGTCTCCTCATAACGCTCATCATTTCTTTCAACGCTTCTTTCATCTTTTTCTTCATCATTGCTGTCTCCACTGTCGTCTTCAGACTCTGCAGCTGCCTTGCGTTTGCTCTTCTCCAATTCTTCATACATAATCTGCTCTTCTTCGTCATAGTCACGCTTAACCTGCAACAGTTTATAGTTAAATAAAATTGCCAATTTTTCTCATCAAACAAGAAAATAAATCATCATTGTAGACATATTCAATATACAATGCAAAAACAAGGATATCAGTAAAACTGATGGATGCTTCCCAATGATGCTGTGTCAATATATGGTTTAGTTGTATGGAAAAAAGTATTACCTTGAGGTCCATGCAAGGTACCTTCATCCCAAATATAGACAAGATTGATCAAATATTAAAGGCGCTATGAGAAACTGTAACCAAAGTGTGACCTTGAGAAAATCTATTAGTAGCCTAAGTGACCTTTACCTTGAACCCAGTGACCTCAAACCTCATCAAAAGGTAGAGGTCCATGCAAGGTACCTACCAGGTACTTGCCAAATATGAAAGCGATTTGTAAAGTATTGAAGGCGCTATGAGAAACAGTAGCAAATGTGTGACGGAAGGAAGTCTATTATTAGCCTCTGTGACCTTGACCCCAGTGACCTCAAACCTCATCAAAAGGTAGAGGTCCATGCAAGGTACCTACATGCCAAATATGAAAGCGATTGGTACAGTATTGAAGGCGCTATGAGAAACAGTAGCAAATGTGTGACGGAAGGAAGTACAGGGCTCAACATTAACCTAAAACCCAACTTGCCCTGCCGGGCAAGTTCTTAGAAAAACTACTTGCCCTGAACGTAAAGCCACTTGCCCAAACATGAAATATCACATAAACTGTAAATATCATATTCTTTAATAAAGATCAAAATGATACACCACAAAATCTTTTTTTATTTGTGAACATTTAACAAAATAATTAAAGTCTGAATTAAATGCTCTTTGTTTTTTTTTGCACTTGCCCGGGCAGACAACTAGATTATAAAATAACTTGCCCGGACCCAACTTTTACTTGCCAGGGACAATAGGACAACTGTTTAAGTTGAGCCCTGAAGTACATTATTAGCCTCGGTGACCTTGACCCCAGTGACCTAAAACCTCATCAAAAGGTAGAGGTCCATGCAAGGTACCTACATGCCAAATATGAAAGCGATTGGTAAAGTATTGAAGGCGCTTTGAGAAACGGTAGCAAAAGTGGGACGGAAGGAAGTCTATTATTAGCCCTGGTGACCTTGACCCCAGTGATCTCAAACCTCATCAAAATGTAGAGGTCCATGCAAGGTACCTACATGCCAAATATGAAAGTGATAGGTAAAGTATTGAAGGCGCTATGAGAAACGGTAGCAAAAGTGTGACGGAAGGAAGTATATTATTAGCCTTGGTGACCTTGACCCCAGTGACCTAAAACCTCATCAAAAGGTAGAGGTTCATGCAAGGTACCTTCATGACAAATATGAAAGCAATTGGTAAAGTATTGAAGGCGCTATGAGAAACGGTAGCAAAAGTTTGACGGAAGGAAGTCTTTTATGAGCCTCGGTGACCTTGACCCCAGTGACCTCATCAAAAGGTAGCTATGCATGCAAGGAACCTACATACCAAATATGAAAGCGATTGGTACAGTATTGAAGGCGCTATGAGAAACAGTAGCAAAAGTGTGACGGAAGGAAGTCTATTATTAGCCTCGGTGACCTTGACCCCAGTGACCTCAAACCTCATCAAAATGTAGAGGTCCATGCAAGGTACCTACATGCCAAATATGAAAGTGATAGGTAAAGTATTGAAGGTGCTTTGAGAAACGGTTGCAAAAGTGTGACGGAAGGAAGTATATTATTAGCCTCGGTGACCTTGACCCCAGTGACCTAAAACCTCATCAAAAGGTAGAGGTTCATGCAAGGTACCTTCATGACAAATATGAAAGCGATTGGTAAAGTATTGAAGGCGCTATGAGAAACGGTAGCAAAAGTTTGACGGAAGGAAGTCTATTATGAGCCTCGGTGACCTTGACCCCAGTGACCTCATCAAAAGGTAGCGGTGCATGCAGGGTACCTACATACCAAATATGAAAGCGATTGGTACAGTATTGAAGGCGCTATGAGAAACAGTAGCAAAAGTGTGACGGAAGGAAATATATTATTAGCCTCGGTGACCTTGACCCCAGTGACCTAAAACCTCATCAAAAGGTAGAGTCCATGCAAGGTACCTACATGCCAAATATGAAAGTGATAGGTAAAGTATTGAAGGCACTTTTAGAAACGGTAGCAAAAGTGTGACGGAAGGAAGTCTATTATTAGCCTCGGTGACCTTGACCCCAGTGACCTCAAACCTCATCAAAATGTAGAGGTCCATGCAAGGTACCTACATGCCAAATATGAAAGTGATAGGTAAAGTATTGAAGGCGCTTTGAGAAACAGTTGCAAAAGTGTGACGGAAGTAAGTCTATTATGAGCCTCCGTGACCTTGACCCCAGTGACCTCATCAAAAGGTAGCGGTGCATGCAAGGTACCTACATACCAAATATGAAAGCGATTGGTACAGTATTGAAGGCGCTATGAGAAACAGTAGCAAAAGTGTGACGGAAGGAAGTATATTATTAGCCTCGGTGACCTTGACCCCAGTGACCTCAAACCTCATCAAAAGGTAGAGGTCCATGCAAGGGTCCTACATGCTAAATATGAAAGCAATTGGTAAAGTATTGAAGGCGCTATGAGAAACTGTAGCAAAAGTGTGACGGAAGAAAGTCTATTAATAGCTTCGGTGACCTTGACCCCAGTGACCTCAAACCTCATCAAAAGGTAGAGGTCCATGCAAGGTACCTACATGCCAAATATGAAAGAGATAGGTAAAGTATTGAAGGCACTATGAGAAACGGTGTGAAGGAAGTAACCTCAAACTGGCAACTATATGCTCCCGATATATATATGGGGAGCATAAAAAATGAAAACCTGAGCACAATATAACATTTTATTAATTGCTACAAATATGTTCATGTCATCAAATAATCATGGGGCTAATTTCTTATACTTGGCTTTGGATATTGAGCACCAGGAATAACCATGGGTAATTAAGTCTGGTTCTTCCATGTGTCACTCCATCTGATTCAGCTTTTAACTTCTGCCAAATAATTTGAATATTCTACATTTGAAATCTTTCATTCTGGAAAAAGCTATGCACCCAACAATGAAAACTCGATTGTATTATTTTGCCTGCTAGCTTATATAAAACAACAGATTTTGTTTAACCAACACCATAACAAAATGTCACCTTATTTTCCTTCTCCTTCTTTTCCTCTTTCTCCCTGTCTTTTTCCTTGTGCTTCTTTTTCTTCTCGCGTTCACGATCCTTGCTGCGGTCTCGATGTCTATCCCTGTCCTTATCCCTGTCTTTATCTCTGTCTTTATCTCTCTCCTTATCTTTTTCCCTTTCCTTATCTTTGTCCCTGTTCTTATCCTTCTTGGACCTGAATTTAGAGATTTTGAGTATACATATACAAGTAACATGAGAATGCCACAAAACAATGTTTTGAACGCCTGACTTACAAATCTACATTAATTAAGATGATTTAGATTTGTAAATTGTAAGCTCAGTCTGCAATTAAGCAACCAACACACACAATTTCAGCAAGCTTAGTCTGCAATTAAGCAACCAACACACACAATATCAGCAAGCTTAGTCTGCAATTAAGCAACCAACACACACAATTTCAGCACAATAACGTGTTTTTATTGGTGACAGTGACTTTGATCAGAAATAGCCACAACTGATACTCCCACACTTGGTTTACATACACACAATTTTATCACAATATTGCCATCCAAACAATATTTAAGATCTCGATTCTACACGATCACTGTGTTTGAGAAAAAGTCCTCCACGTCTTCACTTCTCTGTGATGACATATGTTAACTTTCAATTTAATTACTAAAGCGGAAGATTTTTATTCACAAACTTAACGCATTTTATGAAGACTAACAAACTGAAAATAAACAGTAACTTCAAAATACGCCATCACAGACTTTTATAAGAGAGTTTAATATCCAATCAAAATTTATTATAACCTTATTTTTCAAATGGAAAAGTAGAGGTATCACAAAAACTAGAACAGTGCTCTTTGAAAAGAAGGGGTTAAATGCAGTCTGCACAGGCTAATCAGGGACCATACTTCAGCATTAACTGAATTTTTGCTAAAATACTTTCTTTAAACCTAATATATCATAAAGCCGAAAGTGTCATACCTGATTAACCTGTGTGGACAGCACACGCTCATCTTGG
Source organism: Dreissena polymorpha (assembly GCF_020536995.1). Taxonomy (NCBI): domain Eukaryota; kingdom Metazoa; phylum Mollusca; class Bivalvia; order Myida; family Dreissenidae; genus Dreissena; species Dreissena polymorpha. The sequence goes on along the minus strand of NC_068370.1, from coordinate 5,451,966 downwards.
ACAAAACCTAACATGCATTAAACCCCCCTTTTCACAGGCTCAATAGTACAAGAAACAAACCCTCCGTGCTCCCAATACCTGTGTCGTGAAGTGCTGCGTGACCTTTGCTTTGACCTTGACTTTCGTTTCCTGGAGCCACTACGACTGCGGCGACTTCTACTGTTGCGTGAAGCCTTGCGCCTGTTGCAAAATCATGTACGAGCAAGATTTAATAGAATGGTAACAAAAAAGGCAGATATAATATAGTCTCATTAAGATCTGGGGGGGGGGGGGGGCTGAGTGGGTAAAACAAGCCATTATTTAGACCAAAAAAGTCCACAAAACCTTGACTGCTTTTTGAAACTTACAATTTAATACCACTCCTCCTATTTGAAATCATTTGCCTACTTTGGGGGTGGACTGCAGGGATCATATTTTTTTCGGTTTTGTCGGTCCTAGACCGATTGGGGTCATGAAAGACCGATTGAAAATCCCAAACAGTCGGTCCGATTCTGTTTGCTATTAAAATTCCCATGTCATGAAATCGATTACACAGTGTACATGCTAACACACCCTAATGACATTCTTATCTCGATTAGGTGTGATAACCATTCGCTGCAGTCTCTAAACCGGTCAGGACCGGTTTATTGCGCGTCAGACCAAGAATCAAAATCTTGTGTACAGCGGATTAAAGACGCATCCGAAAAGACGCGTCTGAATGCACGCGCTGTAACTAAACAAAACATGCCGATACATTTTCCACCAGCGTAATAATCCGGTAATATAATATGAATGAAAGTCGCGGATCTGATCGACAGAACAGCCGAAAGTTATTTTTATGGGCGGAACTTCATATAAAATAGTACACAAGAAAAATCATATACATTGAATAAATCTTTAGTAAAACCGTGTTAGAATCGAAATAATTCGTGTACTTTATACTTTGCTGTTGAATAACTCACGACCGGATAATTAGATGCGTGGTTTCAAATGCTTCGCTCTCGTGATTAAATCCCTACGCATTTAAACTTTCGGCCGTGGGTTATTTGACAACAAATTATTTATTAAATATTTGGTTGTTGTTGTCAGTAGCCAACCTACGCACAGACATGTGTTTGGTTCAGTGCATGTTTGTAAGCTATTATCGAGTCGACAACAATTAAAAACATCGGTATAGACTTACACAGGTTAATAATATTGACAACGATGAAAAAGTCTGATAAAACAGCACACAAAACAACAATGAAATACCAAATGATGAAAACCAGTTGAGAAAACTCGTTCCGTTTAAAAAAAAAATGCCTAAGGAAATTTTACTTGTACATGTATTATACCACCTTCATGAATGGCAAAATCAATGGTATATATTTTAACGTAATTTGTCATGATTTCGGATATACATTTTCGGATACTTTTCCCCATTTATATCCGGACCGATTGATGTTGCGGGAAAATATGAACCCTGGGGTGGAGCAGCATAAATGAGCAGGGCACAGCATGCTCTGTTTCACACTATTGATCTTTCCTGTCATTAAAGTTATCACTTAAATTGAATGCAACCGCTGCAAAACTTTGGGCCAGGTTTATAGATTGCATGCTAACTAGAAATATGTCACAAACACTGATGGCCCCACGACCTAATTTATGGCACAGACAAAATTGAAATCCAATATATATTCTATAGAGGAAAACTGATGAATGGGCATGGTTCTAGCAAAATTTAGGCTGAGACTATCAGAGAGGGTAATCACCTGAAAGTTAAGATGGCTACGTCCATGCTAAGGCAGTTATTTTTGCCGTTCTATAACCTTTATTACTTGTATTTTTTAAATTATAAATGGCCCTCACTTTCAATCCATATCAGCAACAAAATTACCAATATTTATTTTGTATTAATCTTTACACTATAGCTCAACTTTACTCGCTGCTAAATTTCTAAGCAAGTTGACATAATTACATCTCCACTAAGAAATTCTGCAGGGAGTCAAGTCGAGATATGAAGCGAATTTTAATTTAATATAAGCAATGTGTTTGTGAAACACTATGTCCCCATATATTTGACCTTTGACCTTGAAGGATGACCTTGACCACTCAAACTGTGCAGCTCCATGAGATACACCTGCATGCCAAATATCAAGTTGCTTTCTTCACTATTGCAATAGTGTACTTAAAATGAGCGATTTTGACCCATATATTTGACATTTGACCATGAAGGATGACCTTGACCTTTCACCACTCAAAATGTGCAGCTCCATGAGATACACATGAATGCCAAATATAAAGTTGCTATCTTCAATCTTGCAAAAGTTATGGGAAATGTTAAAGTTTACACAAAAACACAAACAAACAGACAAACCAACCAACAGACAGGGCAAAAACAATATGTCCCCCACTATAGTGGTGGGGGGGACATACAAATGCTAATCACCTTTACTGATATGGCTGGACAGTAAGCCAAATTTAAACATTAAACAAAACTAATACAGGGTATAAAACGGCCAACAAAAACTGTCTCTGCACAACTTTTGAATAAATCATGAGGAGAGTAAAATCTCTTGTTAGTTATTATAGCTATGAAAAAGGCTTTCCAAATCCAACATCAGTGCTTCTAATTATCATTTGATAAACAAGCATAAAAACTGGAGATGGGTCTTGCATTAATGGTTTTGAAAAAGCAATAATTGAAAATAACATGATTTTGAAAGTAAGAATCTAACATCAAATTTCTCATTAACTTACAAACAAAAATTGGGACCAAAAGTATACTTTGAAATAAAAAGAAGCTTCTGACATATTGCATGTATATAGTGGCCTTTACACGTTATATCCTGCTCAGAAGCTGCAGGTCCACATACTTATATTATTTTTCAATAATTGTATGTGCGTATTACCTGTCTTTTTTACTGCTTGCAGCAGCATTGGCAACACTACAGAATCAATAAAAGAAATGCCAATATCATATCAGGTACATGGGTTTGATGTTAGAAGGGAAGGAAGACACACTACTTCCCCTTAAATTAAGTTGAGAAATATGTGCCAAACAATTTTGATATTTAAAAAAATGAATTCTGCTAAAGGGAATGGAAATCACACATTTGTGAGACATTACAGCCAGATTAAGATTGCAGCTGTTTAGAAGAAAATAAAAGCCTACAACAGTTGGCAATACTCACGCCCTACTCCTGCTTCTACTGGAGCGTCTAGCACGTCGTGGAGACTTGCTCTTGCTTCTCCCCCGACTGGTGGACCTGCCAAACATACACAACACAACAGTGAAATGTAAAAAGACATAATGTGCGTGTGAAATGTAAACATACATTATGTGTGTGACTGTGTGTGAAATGTGAGAAGCCTTGCTATAGGAACACGGGGCTTAATGCATATCAGAAAAGTCCCTGATTATCCTGTGCTAATAAGGGAAGACAGTTTCCACTTATATTGTTTTTTTTTTTAAAGAAAGTCACCTCTTTTAATAGAACAAATCCAGTCCATGCGGGAAGTGACACTTTATACACATAAATTAATCCCTGCACTACACAGTTCCAAGTTGAAGCAGAATTACAATGATAAAATATTATAGAGTCACAGGGCTGCGAACAGGTAAACATACTGTGCAAAGGAGACACATTAAATATAAAGTTATATATCAAAATGATATTCATGAAATGGCTGGCATAGTTGTGAGTTATAGATTATTGCAATGATACATTTCTAAATCAAAAGGGGAATGGACTCCATATTAAGTCAACAGAAAAATTTGTTATACAGGTTATAGACACATATATGGGTTTGAAAATTGGCAGGACAAGTGTATGGCCCCTAAAAGTGGTGGCGTATTTTATGACTTAACTCATACAGGCCAAATAGCCAAAATGTTAGTTTCTATCCCTTCAGGTTACAGAATCAAACAGACAGTCATCTGTGACAATTAACATGGTGAAAGAAGCTTGTTTGTTGAATTGAAATCAGATCCCTTACAGAGAAACAACCAGTATGCACCATTAAGCAAATTCTTTCTCATTATAACTGAAAAATGGGGTTTTATCCTCCTGAGACTTATTAAGTGGTTGCAAAAGAGGCAAAGAATCAATAAAAGCTAGTCAACTTTTGGGAGAACAAATTTGTAGAGATTGATCTTAAAAAGGTCAGCAATTTATTAAAACAACAACAACATTAGAATAAACCAACCCCTAATAAATCCATGTAAATGCATGTAAATCGCACACACAAAATGAAAATTCTTACAGAAAGTGACTATACAAATATGAATTTACAAATCACAAGAAATTGCTACGTAAATTCAAACATGGCTGTACAAAGGAGTTTGGGATATATAAGGTATAAACAACTTAATAAACATAACCTGTACAACACATACAGGGAAAGAGTCAGTTTTAATTTTTTGCTTGACGTTGTATAATTGTAATTACCATACATAGTAGTGCAAATTAAACTTAGCAAACTTTACAGTGTGATAAAACAAAAGCTCTAAAATATTCATATCATAAGACAAATAGGGATGAGAACACTGAGGTGTGTTTTACCTTTTTTTAGTAGAGCTCTTGTCTTTTGAAACAGCAGGACTATGAAAATAATGCAACAAAGCAGAGTAAACAACAACAACCCTTGTTATCAAGGTTGCAAATAACATGGCAATACAGGTATTTGTAATTTGATATGTCACCTAAACAATGAATAGCAGGAAAAGTGAAGTTACATGTGTACAGATATTTCTTGACCAGTTTGGTTCTTCCTATAAAATACCAATGATTTTTTTTATCAACTTAAAAAAGAAAATATTGTCCAAATGTTATAAAGGAAATATTCAAGCCAATTCTTAGTAAAAAATATGGCCAATGTCAAAGTAAAACAAGAGATGTGTTTGTCAGAAACCCAATGGCCCCTACTGTGCCGTTTTGAAGCCATATATTTGACCTTTGACCTTAAAGGATGACCTTGACCTTTCACCACTCAAAATGTGCAGCTCCATGAGATACACATGCATGCCAAATATCAAGTTGCTATCTTCAATATTGTAAATGTTATCGCAAAACTTTAACCAAGGTTAAAGTTTTGGGACAGACAGACAGGCCAAAAACAATATACCCCCGATCATTCGATCCGGGGGCATAAAAGTCAGGTGATGTGAGTGTGCTGAGTGCTGAATGAAAGTATAAAAGCTTTTTAGTAAATTGTATTGACGTTAATAGAATATCAATAAGGATGAACCAATAATTTTTACCTTTTTAATTATTGAGTCAAAATAAGGTCAAGTGCTGTAGCTGTGTATGAAGAACTGTATGACGAATTGCCTTATTTTTGGTTAACCAAGTATGAGGACCCTCCAAAAGTAGGTAACCACCAATATCAATTTCAGTCAGGGTGATGAAGCCATGTTGAAAGTGTTTATAGATAACACCAGTTTAAGTATTAATGCTTTGTAGCAAGTTGTATTGATGATACATGAAACACATCATTCTGGGTTAACAATGAATGTGAACCTCCTAAATGTCTAAACGTTGGTTATTGTTAAGGCAAAATTGAAGTCGGGTGCTGTGGGTGGGATGAAAGATTTCATACATGATAACTTCTATGCAAGTATCAAAGCATTATTCATGAATAAAAATGTGTCATTAGGACAATATGATGGAGAAACACATGGACAGGTCAATCGCCTCTCCGAATCAGTAGATGCTGGGCACATTATAATATTTTTTTGCATTATTTCAGTTTGTAAACAATATTAGCACATGATAGGCCAGATCAAAATGCATGGATAAAATAGATGAATATAATCTGTATGTTTTATTAATTCACTGTATTGCACACTCTCCATATTTCATACAAACATCAAAGTCAATTGCATAATCAAAATTTTCAGAAATCAACAAATGCCATGTCCCACCATACTGGAAACTCTTTTTAGTATTGACCGGACATAATAAACACTTAAGTTGATCGCATGTTCAAATGTTTAAACCATACAGAAAACATCTTTTACAGCAGAGACACATTAAGCAGACTTTAATCTATAACATATCCAAAATTGAAAAATGATAAATAATTACATAAGTATGAGAATTGAGGTATTGGTGGAATAAAAATTCCACTGAATATAATATAAGGGATCAATAAAACTTATGCCACGTGGGAACACACAAAACCTGGCATAAACACAAAGTCTATGAACATATAAAATTCATAAAACTGAAATATTTTAATAGTATAAAATAGTTCAATATGATAACACCTCTTACTACACAAATCTTCATTTTAAAAAGTATTTCTTATATCAACAACATTTGCTGTCTGTATATATTCAAACCCTGAACATATTAGTTCTTTTCTTGGTCTATGCTTTATTCTTAAGTCTAACAAGATGTGTTTGTGAAACACTGTGTCCCCCCATATATTTGACATTTGCCCTTAAAGGATGACCTTGACCTTTCACCACTCAAAATGTGCAGCTCCATGAGATAAAACATGCATGCCAAATATCAAGTTGCTATCTTTAATAATACAAAAGTTATGGCCAATGTTAAAGTTTGACGCAAACAAACCAACAAACAGACAGGGCAAAAACAATATGTCCCCCAGTATTGATGGGTTGGTCAACACAAAGCCCAGGAAAAGATCCGAGTTTTTAAATTCTAATGAAATCTCAGGCTTATGGGTCCAAGTTCCAACATGTGTGTACCATGAGTATACAATGATAACTTTTTGTCATAGTCTTGTAAAAAGGAAATGTTTGAACATCCATTTCGGAGTAATTTACCTTTCTCTCTTACTGCTTGCAGCAGTTGCAACACTGAATAAGTGAAGGAGAAAATGCAAGTGATTATATGTGCAAAGACAAACAAACACAACCAGTGAATAACCTGAACAAATATTACCATTTTTATAACCATACCATGCATGAGGACCTTATATTGTCTTAAATCACAAGGTTTCCGTAATTTTGTAAATTTTCTTAAGCTCTAGTTAAATTATCTTTCATATATTTGCACTAGTATTGTAAAATATATTCAATCCAAACAAACATTATGACATAATTTATGAGAATTACCATAGTTATTTAATCTTCCAAATTCAACAATCCTTGCATAACAGTTCTACTTAAATTCAAAATGTGTATGGTCTGACATTGAAAGTAAATCTAAATTAAATTATGAAGACAATAGAAGGAGTATTCACTATTTGTCACCCAAAAAATGAAGTGTTTTTACCTCAATATCAAAACACTGTCCAACCTCCCAAGTTAATGGTCATGGTTCAGAAAAATATCTTCAGGGAAAGCTCATTATGTTGGAAAAACCAGGACATAGAACAAACAGTATACTTTAAACTACGGATTTGTCAAATTAAGCATTTCAGGACAATTTTCATAGGAATGATAATTCTAAAGGTAACAATATCAAGTTTAGAAATTTGTTAGAGGCCTTCCAACTCAATGTCTATAAACAATTTTTTTTATTAGATATTACTTATTTTACAAAAATTTAAGTTGATAATTTAAATGTTATAAAAGTGAACTCAATAGCAAGTGTAAATATCAAAAAATTTCCTCATGGACTTTTATTGTGCATTGGTAAAATTGATACCATAAAAACAAACTCGTGAAATCATAAGTCGAGATAAACCTCCCAAATCATATTGCATGTATATAGCGCCCATACTCTGTTATCTTCTATAGGTTCACATACTTATATCATTTTTCAAGAATTGTATGTGTGTATTACCTTTCTTTTTTACTGCTTGTATCAGCATTGGCAACGCTACAGAATCAATAAAAGAATGCCAATATCATATCAAACTTGTTTAATGTATTTATCTCATTAGACAAATCCATCATTAAATATTCTGGAAATTCGAAAAAGCTATTCATCAGATGTGAATTTACATTCATTCAGGTAACCAGTAAATGGCCCATTAAGCATGACTGCATATAGTAAAGTGTTTGATTGACACCTTAAAATGATCTGGCTGTGAAGTCAATATCCTGGGCGCAAATACTTGGCAAAAACTCAATCGATAAGTGACAATTATATTGGTAATGGTCATATTTTACCTGTCCTTTTTACTGCCTGAGGCCACCACGAGGGCACTAAATAAATGAATTAATGAAACTGAAGATCTAATAAGTTATAATAATATAAACAAGAGAACCACATAACGGATGCCACGCTCGGCTGCGAAAGCTTGTCAGAAATTTTTGTGTTTTTTTTTTTAGAGGTCACAGTGACCTTGACCTTTGACCTAGTGACCCATGGGTGTGGCATGTAGAAGTCATCAAGGTGCATCTACATATGAAGTTTCAAAGTTGTAGGTGGAAGCACTTTGATTTTGGGGCAATGTTAAGGTTTTTGTTAAAGTTTTATATTAGAGGTGTCAGTGACCTTGACATTTGACCTAGTGACCCAAAAATGGGTGTGGCATGTAGAACTCATCAAGGTGCAACTACATATGAAGTTTCAAAGTTGTAGGTGGAAGCACTTTGATTTTATAGCCTATGTTATAGTTTGATATTAGAGGTCACAGTGACCTTGACCTTTGACCTAGTGATCCAAAAATGGGTGTGGCGTGTAGAACTCATCAAAGTGCATCTACATATGAAGTTTCAAAGTTGTAGGTGGAAGCACTTTGATTTTAGAGCCAATGTTAAGGTTTTAGCACGACGCCTACGGCGGACAAGCTGGCTATGACAATATCTCGGGTTTTATCCGAAAACAGCCTCGCTAATAATAGTAACAGTTTAAAAACCCAATACTGCATTGACACAATAACTTTGATGTCAACATCTGACCTTGACCTTGGAAAATGGAATGTATTTATTGGGTGCAACATAACATCTCATGACAGCATGTGACCCAAATAAAAAAACTAAAAAAAATACAATATGGGCTATTTCGAATTCTGGCAAAGCAAATATTACATAGAATTTTACAATGCAATATGTTCATTAACTACATAAAGGTTTCATTGAAATATCTCACTATGCCTTATACAAGGGACAAAATTGTCACAAAACCAGGTTTTCATTGTGAAAAAAAAATCTGATAAAGGGAGAAAACTCAAACTGAACTTTTGAAATGACCAAAAAAAATTAACCCCCTTTGTAAGTTTTTTTTTTTTTTTAAATCTATTTTTAGTCGTGGCGACCTTGACATTGGAGATATTGACGTGATTCTTTCGTGGGACACACCGTCCCATGATGGTGAACAAATGTGCCAAATGATTTTAAAATCTCACAATGAATGACATAGTTATGGCCAGGACAAGCTCATTTATGGCCATTTTTGACCTTTGAACTCAAAGTGTGACCTTGACCTTGGAGATATCGACGTAATTATTACGCGCGACACACCGTCCAATGATGGTGAACAAATGTGCCAAATGATTTTAAAATCTGACGATGAACGACATAGTTATGGCTCGGACAAGCTCATTTATGGCCATTTTTGACCTTTGAACTCAAAGTGTGACCTTGACCTTGGAGATATCGACGTAATTATTTCGCGCGACACACCGTCCAATGATGGTGAACAAATGTGCCAAATGATTTTAAAATCTGACAATGAACGACATAGTTATGGCCCGGACAAGCTTATTCCGCCAGCCCGCCAGCCAGCCCGCCAGCCAGCCAGCCCGCCCGCCAGCCAGCCAGCCCGCCCGCATTCGCCAATCTAATAACCAGTTTTTTCCTTCGGAAAACCTGGTTAATAAAAGAATTAGGGATGTCAACGAATATCCGAATATTCGGTCCCGGACCGAATATTCGGATACTGTTTTCCGAATCGAATATTCGGAAGAAAATATAAAAAATCGAGTTATTTCAAAAACTTTGTATTCGTAAAATTTGCTGCAAATATTGTCAAAAAATTGTTCCTCGTGTCATAATGTTTATTCCGGTTGACGCGATAATGCGTCGCTATGGTGATGACAGTATACCGGTCATAATTCCCGCTAACAAAGCCAGACACTTTGTGTCAAAATTATGATAGGTGCAAATGGCGTCGGCAATCAAAACACCGACCTGCACTTGATCCAATGACTCGAATTACATTTAAAATTATCAAAGATTAAATTAGTAAAGGAAAAGCCGACTTTGTGTAAAAAAACAAATAAGACCGTATGGCAATTAAACCACCGACCCGTCTTGATCTAATAACTCGAATTACATTTAACATGATCAAAGATTAAATGAGCAAAGAAAGAGCCGACTTGGTGTGAAAAACAAAACAGATCGTATGGTTATAATCACGTTGTCCAATCAAAAAAACTTTTAGAAAATAATTTACTCAACCTCTAATGAGTATTTGCGTATCGTATGGTCCAAACATTAATTAATTACTCAATATTCAATCAGGTATTATACTTAAATAAATGTTTTTGGTATTGCACCCTCATTTATGTAAAATATTATAATTGCTACACGCATAAAGTAAATATCTGTCGAAGCAAAATGCCACCTACGCCTTCCGCTGCTTGGAAGTATTTCACGACATCATCCGATAAGAAGTCGCCGATCCAAGTGTCTTTTAAACGTGGCAATTTTAAAAGACTGACTGTTTAGTATATTAAACAGGTTCAAAGTGTGTTGTGGCTATGTACATAATTCGTTTAAGTTCAGCTTTAATTTTATGTAGATCTAACTGTTTTGTCATGTAATTATTTTGTCGTCATGTAATATTATGTTTCTCGTTCTATTGTTGATGTACGATATTAATAGTTTAAAAACAGTTTTTGTCATTCAATTTTAACAATAAAAAGTAATCAACAAAATCAGCTTCGAATTAGCGAGGGCAACGCTGTGTCAATATTTAGTCACTTCCGGTGAACTTCCGGTAAAAACGAAAGTAGAATTCATGGAGTAATGGAACGGTAAACAAAGTTGACTTTTTTTCCAACAGATGTTGACCGAATATCCGAATATTCGTTCGGAAGGGTGACCGAATATTCGAATACCGAAATCGGTATTCGTTGCCATCCCTAAAAAGAATCTAAGTTTTCTTAAGGGGCCCAAAACAGCTATCAGTCAAATTATTTTGGTTTTGTTCAAGAATATACCAGATGCAACACCATTATGCATTAAGCTATATGATTGTCAAATATATGCAATTTCACAACATGTGTTGAACCTAAAATTAAACAATTCCAAAATGGCTGCCAGTTGGCCTTCTTGGATCTGATCAGCAAACACCTTAATGGTACGCATCATTCTCATTTTTAACAGGAAATAAAGATTTCATTTAAAAGGTCATTCAAATGAAAAACTTGAATCCAAGATTGCCACAAGTAGGCAATTACAAAATATTACAAAAGAAAAATATCTCACTCACTATAACTCCTTTCAAATATGTGTGAGAAGTTCCTTTTAAAACAAAGTAAAAAGGAAATAGAAGGACAAGAAGTTGCATATAGTATGAGAACATACTTAAAAGCAACAAATCAGACAGTATGTCCTAATCTTTTACAGTTGAATATAACAGCAGAATGTATCTACAATTTTCTCTGTAATGTGACACTGTTATGAAATACAAACATACATGTCTTCTTTAACTTTTCCACTGATTATTTACACCTCGTCTGTACATCATGTTAATTTTGTCATCAATATAATAGTAGTTCCTTTTCATATATTTAAAAATTTCCATTTCATTCAGTTCATGTTCTGCTCCTTTATTCATGTAAATACATGAGGGATATTTTTAGGAATGTTAAAACAGTAAACATTTTCCTCGTTTATACAACAGAAACCACACATGCAAACATCCTCAACATGTTACAAATAAAGATTGGATATTATGTTCACTAAGTCATTGTCTTCTTCACCATCTTTAAAGCTTTACTATAAGCCTTTATGTAACAAGAGGGCCATGATGGCCCTGAATTGCTCACCTGACTAACCAAATACAATCCCAACCCAGATTTCATCAAGATAAACATTCTGATCAAATTTCATAAAGATTAGATGAAAACTGTGACCTCTATTGTCTACACAAGGTTTTTCTATTATTTGACCTAGTGACCTAATTTTTTACACCAGGTGACCCAAATACAATCCCAACCCAGATTTCATCAAGATAAACATTCTGACCAAATTTCATAAAGATTGGATGAAAACTGTGACCTCTACTGTCTACATAAACAAACAGGGGTGTCAATTGTCCCAAATTTGAAATCCGGAAAATTAAGCCGAGAGTCTGAGGCCTTAGGATAAAGGGAAGAGAGGCCCCCCCCCCCCCGAGCCCTAGCGTATTGTTCTTTTTTTATAGTCTTTCTAGGTGCAATTTCTGGTGAGTACAATGCGAAATATTATAAACCAAACCATCCGTAACACCGCATGTGTATTTGTCATTCTAAACAAATGATATTAAGAACTTCAAAATTAAATTAAAATCGACAAACCATACCGTATCCGAAAACGACTGTCCGAAAACATGTCCCGATACATCATTTGCAAATGAAATAAAATATGCATATCGTTTGACTGCAAAAAATGAAAACCAGTAACCAGTAACCTAGCAAATACGCAGTCAATATATAATTTGATTAACATATTGTTTTAAAATATGATATTGCAGTGCTTTACTTTGTTACTGCTCATGTCAGTGCCAGCCGCTTACCAATCAGATATCAATAAATTAAATCGGTACCAAGCGCAAATGTCCGAAATGCCGACGATGCTATAACAATATTCGTTCTGAAATGATCCCGCACTAAAAGAATTTTGTCCCTACCCCCACCCCCCTTAAACAAACTCATCGAATTTACATTCACCTCAAAATCAACCCTGGACGAATTTACATTCACCTCAAAATCAACCCTGGACGGCTCAAATCCGGATTTCCGGAATAATCCGGAAAATTGACACCCCTGACAAATTGTTGACGGGTTTTCTATTATTTGACATAGTGACCTAGTTTTTGACCTCAGATGACCCAAATACAATCCCAACCCAGATTTCATCAAGATAAACATTCTGAGTAAATTTCATCAAGATTGGATGAAAACTGCGACCTCTATTGTCTACACAAGGTTTTTCTATTATTTGACCTATTATGTGATCTAGTTTTTGACCTAGTAACCTAGTTTTTGACCCCAGATGACCCAAATACAATCCAAACCCAGATTTCATCAAGATAAACATTCTGACCAAATTTCATAAAGATTGGATGAAAACTGTGACCTCTACTGTCTACACAAACAAATTGTTGACGGACACACGCACGCACACACATACGGACGCCGGACATCACACGGTCACATAAGCTCACCATGTCACTTTGTGACAGGTGAGCTAAAAATATATTCTACAATATTCAATGCATCCATACCTATTTGAAATATGTTACAACAGTACTAGCTACTCCACATCTAAAGTTGCTTGCATATATTTGAAAACAATGACCGATTTCAATATCACTTCAAAGGCAAAAAGTAGTGTGAGTGACACAATTCTTTATAGCTTTCATTATTTAGCACTTCAAATTCTTTTTCACAACTTTTGAATGCACTGAATTACTTATCATCCTTTTACCTTCTTCGTTTAAGAAATAAATATATTTCACATAAAAAGTTTATGAGAAATTATCACTTCCAGTACAACCTAACATTTCCTCTGCATGCTCTGTGAAGTTATCAATGTGTTAATATTTCAATGAACACAAGAGCTTAACTGTTTTTTCTCTTTGATGGTACAATCTACATTTTCTGTCAGCCACCTGATATCATGACCTCGAAAACAATATCTTCATCTTAAAAAAAACGAGAACAAAGTAAATGTCAACAGTGTCAATAACAACTCGCCAGACAGAACTGAACAAGGGAAGTAAGTAATCCAGGAATAAGACAAGTCTACCTGCTTGAGTTACGTTTCCTGGATCCACTGCGAGACTTCCTCTTGTGAGAACGTGACCTACGCGACCGGGGGGATCTACTGCGTTTCTTGCTCCTGCAAAATATGTGGAAAAGTAAAGACCTATCTCTCAGTATTTACAACAATTTGTGGAAAAGGGCTTGCCTAATCACTAAGTTTATTTTGGCAAATATTTAAAATGCCAGAATGTACCTGAATTTTTCCAACTTCAGGTAATTAAGCCAATTCATTATCTAAATCTATTGAAATAAAGTTATGCTATTTATATAGTAAATCATATTGAAAAACACTATGTTTGAAAAAAAAAACAAGAGATGTGTTTGTCAGAAACATAATGCCCCCTATTGCGCCGCTTTGAAGCCATATATTTGACCTTTGACCTTGAAGGATGACCTTGACCTTTCACCACTAAAAATGTGCAGCTCCATGAGATACACATAAATGCCAAATATCAAGTTGCTATCTTCAATATTGCAGAAGTTATCGCAAAACTTTAACCAAGGTTTAAGTTTTGGGACACACACAATGAATGACAGACAGGCCAAAAACAATATGCCCCTGATCTTTCGATCCGGGGGCATAAAAACCTAAATAATAAGTGCATTTTTTAATTTGTTATTGAAACGTTTAGTTCACAACATGTCAAGAATTGTGTGCTCACCTTTTCAGTTAGGCATTTCAAAGCTGCCATTATAAATTTAAATTGTCATGGGCTTCAGGCTAGTCAGTCATTTGGAAGACTGATTTGTAACTGAATCTTCCAGGGAAACATTCACAGTACACTTAAATGACCAAATGACCAGATTTCATTGACACTGTTTTAAGCCATCAACAAAGCAAGGACAATGAGTCCCGATCTGGGAAATGGGGACCTTATGCATGGGCGTAAAGTGTTTCCCAGATTAGCCTGTACAGACTGCACAGGTGTATCAGAACGACAATATCTGATTAATATGTATTTTCCCTAATAAAAGACTTCTTTTGACTTCTTTTAAACCCAAAATACCATAAATACCGGACTGCACAGGACCATTTGGGACAACACTTTTCACATGCACCATTTTCCCAAAGCGAGGCACATATTCTTTACTTCTTTTATTACAAGATCTGAACATTAAGGTCCCACCTTGATCTTTTGCGACTACGAGAACGCCTCCTGTAAAAGGAAGGAAATAAACAAACATTTTGATTTTTTATTTATTCAGAAAATGAAGATTCCTTAAAATAACATTAAAAACTTAATCAATTTAAACATTTAACTACATATTGCCAAACTGATATAATTAATTACCAGATTTTGACAACCAATTGATTAGATAGTTTACTATTTTCGAAACACAAGGAAATGTGATTTTTGACAACAGATTTTAGATACAAATTTTATTCCTCTTTAGAGCCGCACAAGCACTGAAAAGTTGTCTCCCTTAACTTGGTGACTCACAAACCTGGGTGACCTTGACCTCCTCCTGGAGCGTGACCTCGACCTTCTCCTTCGTGACCTAGATCTTGACCTTGACCTCACCTTCCGAGATGGGGAAACAGACCTCTTCCTCCTTCAGAACAATGTGGGAAATAATTTTAACAAAAGGAAGCCATACAAATGTGTTTTACAAAGAATAGTTCAATAAAGACTGCATTGAAACAAGAGATGTGTTTGTCAGAAACACAATGCCCCCTACTGCGCTGCTTTGAAATAAAATTTCTATTTATCATTTGGCAGGTATAGAAATCATCTCCCTTTAAAACTTATTACTTCCCTTGGATTTTGTCCAATCCATCTTTGACAAATCAATCATTTGAGTTATACATAATCAAAATAAAAAATCTGTACAGTAACTGTGAAAAGAACAGAAATTCTTGGTAAGGAAATATATAATCTGAGATTTAAAATTATATAAATTACTTCCCTTGAAAATAATTGTCTCTAACATATCTCTATTTTTAGTAGCAAATAATTGAAAGCCACTACCGTGACTGTAGATTCACCACTCAAAATGTGCAGCTCCATGAGATACACATGCATGCCAAATATCAAGTTGCTATGTTCAATATTGAATAATTATCTCCCTTTAAAGCTTATTACTTCCCTTGGATTTGTATTTTTGACCTTAGATCTTGAAGGATGACCTTGACCTTGACCTATTACCACGATGTGTTTGTCAGAAACACAATGCCGCCTACTGCGCCGCTTTGATTTATTTAACAAAAATATATCATTTGGCAGGTCAGATAATTATGTCCATTTAAAGCTTATTACTTCCCTTTGATTTGTTTTTCCGACCCTGTGACCTAGTTTTTGACCCGGTTTGGCTCATATTCGATCTTGACCTAGATATTGTCTAGATACAACTTCTGACCAAGTTTCGTAAAGATCGGATGAAAACTATTTGAATTAGAGAGCGGACACGAAAAGTGTGACAGACTGACGGACAGTGTGAAAACTATATACCCCCTTTTCTTCAAATGGGGACATAAAAAGTAACCAACTTATTTTGAAAAGCCAACTGATTTACACAGCTCTCTTAATACAACATGGTTAGGAACTATAGAGCGTTCAAAATGTCAAAACACAAAATGTAGTATTGTTTGAAAGATATGAATGAGAAACTTTTGAAAATTTTATGATAGATCAAACATATAAATTTTTTGAGCCAACAATTGTGTGAGTGTTTTAAATAAACAATTGGTGTTTTATTATGATTAAGGTAAAGATGTAAAGTTTTGATAAAGGTTGATGTATAACAGAAGCCTGATCAATGTACTTACCCTGTGCCTGGACCACCTGGCATTCTGCAACAGACCAGCACTCAATTTATTGTGGCAAACATGTATGTCTATGTCATCAAGCATGTATGTCATCAAACATGTACGTCATCAAACATGTATGTCATCAAACATGTACGTCATCAAACATGTATGTCATCAAACATGTATGTTATCAAACATGTACATCATCAAACATGTATGTCATCAAGCATGTATGTCATCAAACATGTATGTCATCAAACATGTATGTCATCAAGCATGTATGTCATCAAACATGTATGTCATCAAACATGTACGTCATCAAACATGTATGTCATCAAACATGTACGTCATCAAACATGTATGTCATCAAACATGTATGTTATCAAACATGTACATCATCAAACATGTACATCATCAAACATGTATGTCATCAAACAGGTATGTTATCAAACATGTACATCATCAAACATGTATGTCATCAAGCATGTACATCATTTTATTAAATACCTTCAAATACATGTATAGTGCAATACAATTTGAGCCTATTTGCCAGACAATTTTAAGCAGGGGCATATTAGCCTAGACAACTGAATTGACACTTATCAAGAATAAAAAAAAAATCATATTTGGCACAAAGAGACATAATACATTATTGTTTTTTAAATGAAATGAAACAAACAAGTTAATACAGCAGATCTTATTTGTTTATTACTGCTATCATGTTACTGCATAACCACTTTAATTAAGCTATTAGTTGCAACAATTGTTTATTACAAAATTGATTGCAACCATTTGTTGAATACCAATATATATGCCAATTTACCCAAATAAAACAAATGCAATGGTCCACTGACTTCTCGCTTTCATCTGACAGGATTTAAGACGGTCACAAGATAAAACCAAATAGGTAGAATTTTGATATTTAATATCTGTCTAAATGTTGATTCATATTTTGAAACATAATTTTTTTAAATAGAAATTGCACTGGATAATGTAACTGATATAATATATTGACATTGCATGTAGCGATGCAAACAATTGAACAAGAGCACCGCCCATCTATTTTCTTTTTAAAGGTGAAGGGACTCTCAATTTCAATCACAAAGGAGGGAGGGGTGGAGTGAAGAGGGGTGTATAGTGTGGGGATGTGGACATTTATTACATTATCTTCCAAAAATGCGGGAAAAAAAATGAAAAAAAAAATCCAGGGTGGGGGGGTGGGTGGGTGGGAGGGGATTCTTGGGTGCAATGGTTGGACGGTATTTCAAAAATAACATAATAAAAATAAATATTTGTGTTTTTTAACCGTTTCAAACAAAATATATTTTGGGGGGGGGGGGGGGGTGGGGGGTATAGTGTGAGGGTGTGGTGGTCATTTGTGAGATGATCTTAAAAAAAAAAAAAATATAAGGGGGGTAGGGGGGGGGGGGGGGGGGGGGGGCACGGGGGATGGTTTGGGTGGAGTCTTTTGTGGTATGTCAGGTAAGAGTAGTTTTGTCAAAGTATCAATCAAATCTAATCATAAATGAAGAAGTTATGGCAATTTTAGCAAAATTTAATAATTTGACCTTGAGAGTCAAGGTCATTCAATGGTCAAGGTAAAATTCAACTAGCCAGGTACAGTAACCTCATGATAGCGTGAAAGTATTTGAAGTTTGAAAGCAATAGCCTTGATACTTAAGAAGTAAAGTGGATCGAAACACAAAATTTAACCATATATTCAAAGTTACTAAGTCAAAAAAGGGCCATAGTTCTGTAAAAATGACAACCAGAGTTATGCAACTTGTCTTTTTGCTGAACCCTTATGATAGTTTGCGAGTGTACCAAGTATGAAAGCAATATCTATGATACTTAAGGGGGTAAAGTGGACCAAAACACAAAACTTAACCAAATTTTCAATTTTCTAAGTATAAAGGGCCCATAATTCCGTCCAAATGCCAGTAAGAGTTACATAACTTTGCCTGCACAGTCCCCTTATGATAGTTAATAAGTGTTGCAAGTATGAAAGCAATAGCTTTGATACTGTAGGAATAAAGTGGACCTAAACACAAAACTTAACCAAATTTTCAATTTTCTAAGTATAAAAAGGGCACATAATTCTGTCAAAATGCCAGTCAGAGTTACATAACTTTGCCTGCACAGTCCCCTTATTATAGTTAGTAAGTGTTGCAAGTATGAAAGCAATAGCTTTGATACTTAAGGAATAAAATGGACCTAAACACAAAACTTAACCAAAATTTTCAATTTTCTAAGTATAAAAAGGGCACATAATTCTGTCAAAATGCACGCCAGAGTAATCTAACTTTGCCTGCCCAGTCCCCTCATGATAGTATTAGTAAGTGTACCAAGTTTGAATGCAATAGCATTGATACTTTCTGAGAAAAGTAGACCTAAACGCAAAACTTAACCGGACGCCAACGCCCAACGCCAAGGTAATGACAAAAAAATAGATGAGCTAAAAATGCAAGGGGATTTAAGAATTATTTTTATATATGTTCATCATCTATTCTGAACTTTGACTTGAACAAGGGCTCTAGCTACATTTGCAAATGTCATCAATTAGATAATTGCTTTTTTTAAAGGTGTCAGGTTACAACTTTTTTGTTATAACTTTGTTACTCTACTTTTTCTACCTTTATGTAAACACCATATGAGTGATGCAATATTTGAAACCATATTCAACAAGAGCACCGCCTTGCGGGTGCAGACCGCTCATCTATTTTCTTTTTAAAGGTGAAGGGACTCTCATTTTCAATCACAAAGGAGGGAGGAGTGGAGTGAAGAGGGGTGTATAGTGTGGGGTTGTGGACATTTATTACATTATCTTCCAAAAAAGCGAAAAATAAATAAATAAATAAATAAAATCGGGGGGGGGGGGGGGGGGTATAGTGTGAGGGTGTGGTGGTCATTTGTGAGATGATCTTAAAAGAAAAAAAAAAAATAAAAAAAAATTAGGGGGGGGGGGTTTGGGTGCGATGGTTTGACGGTATTTCAAACATAACCGTTTTAAAAAAAAAATGGGGGGGGGGGGTATAGTGTGAGGGTGTGGTGATAATTTGTGAGATGATCTTAAAAAAGAAAAAAAAGAAAAAAAAAAAAAAAATTGGGGGGGTGGGGTGGGGGGATGGGGTGGGGGTATAGTGTGAGGGTGTGGTGGTCATTTGTGAGATGATCTTAAAAAAAAAAAAAAAATTAGGGGGGGGAGGGGGGAGGGGGGGGGGAGGGCACGGGGGATGGTTTGGGTGAAGTCTATTGTGGTATGTCAGGTAAGAGTAGTTTTATCAAAGTATCAATCAAATCTAATCATAAATAAAGAAGTTATGGCAATTTTAGCAAAATTTAATAATTTGACCTTGAGAGTCAAGGTCATTCAAAGGTCAAAGTAAAATTCAAGTTGCCAGGTACAGTTACCTCATGATAGCATGTAAGTATTTGAAGTTTGAAAGCAATAGCCTTGATACTTCGAGTGGATCGAAACACAAAATTTAACCATATATTAAAAGTTACTAAGTCAAAAAAGGGCCATAATTCCGTAACAATGACAACCAGAGTTATGCAACTTGTCCTTTTACTGTACCCTTATGATAGTTTGTGAGTGTTCCAAGTATGAAAGCAATATCTATGATACTTTAGGGGTAAAGTGGACCAAAACATAATTCTTAACCAAATTTTCAATTTTCTAAGTATAAAGGGCCCATAATTCCGTCCAAATGCCAGTCAGAGTTACATAACTTTGCCTGCACCGTCCCCTTATGATAGTTCATAAATCTTGCAAGTATGAAAGCAATAGCTTTGATACTGTAGGAATAAAGTGGACCTAAACACAAAACTTAATCAAATTTTCAATTTTCTAAGTATAAAAAGGGCACATAATTCTGTCAAAATGCCAGTCAGAGTTACATTACTTTGCCTGCACAGTCCCCTTATGATAGTTAGTAAGTGTTGCAAGTATGAAAGCAATAGCTTTGATGCTTAAGGAATAAAATGGACCTAAACACAAAACTTAACCAAAATTGTCAATTTTCTAAGTATAAAAAGGGCACATAATTCTGTCAAAATGCATGCCAGAGTTATCTAACTTTGCCTGCCCAGTCCCCTCATGATAGTAAGTAAGTGTACCAAGTTTGAATGCAATAGCATTGATACTTACTGAGAAAAGTGGAACTAAACGCAAAACTTAACCAAAATTTTCAATTTTTTAAGTATAAAAAGGGCACATAATTCTGTCAAAATGCACGCCAGAGTTATCTAACTTTGCCTGCCCAGTCCCCTCATGATAGTAAGTAAGTGTACCAAGTTTGAATGCAATAGCATTGATACTTTCTGAGAAAAGTGGACCTAAACGCAAAACTTAACCGGACGCCGACGCCAACGCCGACGCCAAGGTGATGACAATAGCTCATAATTTTTTTTCAAAAAATAGATGAGCTAACAAGTACATGTATGGTTTCAATTGTAACATCAGCATCTATCATGGTTTGATGGCCTAAAAGTGTCTGGGCTACAAAATGGTTCCTTGTTATGGAAGCTTATTCAAACTGATAAAAATGTTGGCAAAAGCCAAATATTTTTTTAGAGAGACCCCTTCAACTTCCCAATAGAGGCAAGATGTGAGCCCAGAAATATAAAAGTACA
Organism: Dreissena polymorpha; assembly: GCF_020536995.1. Lineage (NCBI taxonomy): Eukaryota > Metazoa > Mollusca > Bivalvia > Myida > Dreissenidae > Dreissena > Dreissena polymorpha. The sequence goes on along the minus strand of NC_068370.1, from coordinate 5,430,725 downwards.
TGAATCTTGTGCTATTTCAGCCAACAAACAAAAGCTAACATACTAGTAATAAATACTTACCCTGGACCAGGCTTCTTCAACCCAGTTGGTCTGAAATTATACAGCATACATACATTATCAATAAGCAGAGATAATGATTTCAGAAATGTTTCAGGGTCCCAACGTCCCATGACTTGACAAAGGTCTGAGAAATAAATAAAACATGCATAAATAGCTGTAAAGAGCAGATGCCCAGGCTGGTCTAGAGCTAAGCTGGCCGCATATGGCATAAGGCCCGTTTTTGCATGACGTGGCCAAAAATATTTTTTTTGCAAAAAGGTTTTCATGATTATTAATGCCAAACAGCAGAAACTTAATATTTGTCTTTGATCTAGTTTTACACTGTTTTATCTAAAACAGAAATACACCTTTTTATTCAAATTTTAGTACGGCAATAATAATATAATTAAATTCAAAGACCATTTATTATATAAACAAGCATATTCGTTGAATTGATATCCCCTGCCAAATTAATTTTGTTTAAGAATGGTTGCAAATCCTTTCATGTATGATATAATCATAAAGAGTAATTAAGTGTAGGGTAATTGTTTGTATGCATTGCAATTCTCCTCATTGATATCTATACATCCATGAAGTTTCATGTTGAAATGTTGTACCACATCTGGGATATAGCCCTGAAAAGTTCCATCATACAAAAAAACAAAGGGCAATGACTCTTATTTAAGAAAGTGAAGGGTTAAAGTTATTAAGTATGACAATTATCCTCATTAATATAAATACACCAATGAAGTTTCATGTTGAAGTCATGCATGGTATCTGAGATATAGCCCTGAAAAGTTGCGTAAAAAAGGGCAATAACTCTTAATGAAGAAAGTGTATGGTTATGGTTCTTGTGCATGGCACTTCTTCTTATTCATATCTATCCACCTATAAAGTTTCATGTCAATATATTATATCGTTTCTGAGATAAATACCTAAAAGCTTTGTGACAGACTGACAGACAGACAGACAACGCCAATTCTATATCCCTCTGCCTTTTGCGGGGATAAAAAAACAGGGCACTATTTTGACATGCTAATAATGTTTACTTTATACATTAATATATTTATACATTTAAACTATGTCTTATTGAGTGTCATTGTGATAATATAGTAAAAACTATATGTAATCCATATAATTCTACAGCAATATTTTATTTCGATTAACTTAATTCTACACAAAAACAACCATGAAATAACATGCCATTGTTTTAATTTCAAAATATTTTATTGATACAGCGCTTTGGATTGGTTTTATCACTTTGGTAAGTTTACTATGATCATGCGTATTTTTATCACAATATTTTACAATTACCTAACAAATTTTTGCTAAATAACCATTTAACTTCTTACCCAATTAGTTGCCATCGCGGCAGAAGCACATAATAATCTATATACTGTATCAACATCCAGTACATATTTTTGATTGGTATTTCATAATCAATATTCATTAACCAACCCACGTGCAGAAGGAATGGCTACAATAAATGTTATTAACATCTTACTAATTAAGAGAGACAAGTTCCATTTCCATATTTTCAGTATTTACTGTCAATCCAATAAAATGTGATCCTTCATTACGCAGTATCTGATATAATGCGGTGTGGTCTTTGCTCCTATGTTTTCCCCAACTTTTTCTTTCTTTCTCGAATGTTTTCAAAAAATTCAAAAATGGGGGCTCGATTGATTGCCAGATTAATGTGAAAAAGCGGTAAATCAATACTGGGAAAATCAGGCAGGAAATATGTGATAATCTCAAGATGCATGCAAAAAATGTGTGAAATAATAAGTTTCAGTCTTATGAAGATTAAATGAAATTAACTTCATAAAGATTTAATCTGACTGTGGTTGGAAATGCATGTGTCCTCTGTTACATTAACTGTCTTTCACTTTGACTTGGACCAATTAAATTTAGAGACATAAGGCCAGTAAAAATATTAAAATTTGCATTAGCGTTTCAATTAGATAAAAAAAATGTACATAACTACACACATGTACCAATCAACAAAAAATTAGGAAAAACAATCATGCCTCAGTACCTCAATACCCTATGAACTTGTATAGTGTATTATACATGCAACATTGAAAAAAAGATTCATCACTGAACACTTACAGCTGTGCAAGTCGGAGTGACATGGTTGCCAGCTCTTGTGTACTTACCCGAGAATTGGCATTATTGGGACTGTAGCCAGTTGCTCTAGAATGCTAGGGGAAGGGAAAAAAAACAGACTTAACATGGATGGACTGGACAGCATGTCATTCTAATAGCGAAATATATCAGTTATGCAGGGCAAAAAAAATTGCTTTTTTAGTTCTTGTACTGAGATTTGTTCAAACTATGCTGAATCGGTAAACATTATATCAATCTATAGATCAACAAAACTTTTTTGTGAGAAACCAAAGACCCCTTATACAAATCTACAACCTCAATGTCATGGATGAAACAAGAGCCAGGCCAAAAACAATATACCCCCATTAATTCGATCCAGGGGCATAAAAATAACTTATACAGTATTTTGCAACAAGAAAATGGTCATTATGCCCTGCAGTGCTCACCTAAGTTCAAGGTACAAGAACTCTCAAACATTTGAATTATTGATATTTTTTTTAAACATCAACTTGATGTAAACAAGTTTTAAATATGGCCTCGAAAAGATCAAGATAAACATTCAACCATAGTTAAACTTTACCTGGTAACAAAATAAAGGAGGCATTTAGAGGTTTTTTTAAAGATTCGGCCTAGTGGCCTAATTTTTTACCATTCTTGACATTATAATAATTGACATTATTTTAAACTTTGCCTAGATATTGTCCTGGATTAATTTTACAAGACTGAACCATAAATTTAGCTTCAAGATTGGTTTCAATGTATTCTAAGATTTTACAACAGTTGGGTCAGCCAGACCGAAACCATTACGGTCAAAGTCAAGGCCAATGTTGTTGACATCCTAAAAGGGTAAAATTAAATTATCAAAATAAAGCAAAAGCAAATTTGAAAAATATTAAATTAATTTGCGTCAGTTCAAATAAAACATTTTGTGTTGTAAATCAACGAGTTTTCATGACAACCACAACTTAAACAACCATTACCGCCACGCTCAGGGATCAATCTACCTCGATTTTTTTCATGAACGATCTCATAGGTCAATACTATAATTTTAATCAGTTTTTGGAGGAAAAAAATCTCCACTAATGACTTCATTTTTACGGTATATTTTATCTGGTGCCTAGATTTTTAATTCACTTGACCCAGATTGGTACTTGGATAAGATATTGGCCAGATAAACATTACTGTCAAGTTAGATTAAGATAAAAAACAAGAGCACCGCCTTGCGGGTGCAGACCGCTCATCTATTTTTCTTTTTAAAGGTGAAGGGAACTATCTCAATACTTCAATCAAAAAAGATGGATGGGTGGGGTGGAGAGGGGTGTATAGTGTGGGGTGTGGTCATTTATTACATTATCTTCCAAAAATAAGAAATAAAAATGCAAAAACAAAATAAAAATAATTTTTTGGGGGGTGCATGGTTTGGGTGGATTCTATTGTAGTATGTCATGTAAGAGTTGTTTTGTCAAAGTATCAATCAAATCTGATCATAAATAATGAAGTAATGGCAATTTTTTGCCAAATTTAATTATTTGACCTTGAGAATCAAGGTCATTCAAAGGTCAAGGTAAAATTCAACTTGCCAGGTACAGTACCCTTATGATAGTTGAAAGCAATAGCCTTGATACTTTAGAAGTAAAGTGGATGTAAAACACAAAATTTAACCATATATTCAAAGTTACTAAGTCAAAAAAGGGCCATAATTCTGTCAAAATGACAACCAGATTTATGCAACTTGTTCCGTACAGTCCCCTTATGATAGTTTGTGAGTGTTCCAAGTCTGAAAGCAATAGCTATGATACTTTAGGAGTAAAGCGGCCCAAAACACAAAACTTAACCAAATTTTCAATTTTCTAAGTATAAAGGGGCCATAATTCAGTCAAAATGCCAGTCAGAGTTACATAACTTTGCCTGCACAGTCCCCTTATGATAGTAAGTAAGTGTCGCAAGTATGAAAGCAATAGCTTTAATACTTTAGGAATAAAGTGGACCTAAACACAAAACTTAACAAAATTTTTCAATTTTCTAAGTTTAAAAAGGGCACATAATTCTGTCAAAATTTAAGCCAGAGTTATATAACTTTGCCTGCCCAGTCCCCTGATGATAATAAGTAAGTGTACCAGGTTTGAATGCAATAGCTTTGATGCTTTATGAAAAAAGTGGACCTAAACACAAAACTTAACCAATTTTTTTATTTTCTATGTATAAAAAAGGGCACATAATTCTGTTAAAATGCAGGCCAGAGTTATCTAACTTTGCCTGCCCAGTGCCTTCATGATAGTTAGTAAGTGTACCAAGTTTGAATGCAATAGCTTTGATACTTTTTGAGAAAAGTGGACCTAAACACAAAACTTAACCGGACGCCGACGCTGACGCCAAGGTGATGACAATAGCTGATTTAAAAATAAATAAATAGATGAGCTTAAAAAATTTGACAATACACACAGCATGACACACATGCCAGACATAGAAAGAACACAATAGCTTACATTGAGCACTTTGTGCCAAGATAAGCTGCACAATTTAAACCTAGCATGGACACCAACACCAGTGAAATGAATGAACAGAGTAAAATGTGAATGCTTTTTTATGAACAACTAAGAACCTGAAAACAGTAGTTTCAAAGGTGACTTAACTTGATAAACGAACTATTACAAGTGTGTATTCTTACCCCAGTGTGACTGCTGCAACTTTGTCTGGGGACCTAAAAAGACAATGATTTTTTATTTTAGAAAAATCATACTATAAAAGCTTCTTTACCTGAAAATTTTTCATCTGACTGCAAAATATTGGAATAAATTCATGAGCAATCTAACAAGTTGTATATCGATAGTAAGAATTACTCAATGACTGTTCATGTGTTGTTTTTTTCATAAGATATGAAATTAAATATCAAATTAGGCATCTCAAAAGGTGATTTTTTGATTTTTCTTCTTGTTGTTTGCTGAAGAAAGCTGAAGGCACACTAGTCACTTACTTAGATTTAGTTCTCTTCCTTTTTGACCTTGATCTGGAACGTCGACGTGACCTAGATCTTTTACGCGACCTTGATCGTCTTGACCTGGACCTGCGTCGTGATCGGGATCGACTGCGTTTACGCGACCTTGACCTACTTTTGTGGCGACGAGACCGTGACCTTGAACGTGACCTACTGTGTCCTATTCCTGCAAAAGAAGAATTTTTCTCTCAGTAAACACAGTTTTAGTGAAGCAATTTTTTTCAAACAACTTACGGAACAAATAAAGGTCAGGGTATAGAATTCAATGAGCTACAATGCAACCCTCCACATTATAGAGACAAACGAGCTTATATGGTAAAAAATATTTTTCCACATGTAACATATATTAAACCAGAAGTTAACAATGCAATTACAATGTTTTTACCGAACTAATATCATTTTCAATGATCTAGACTTACAATTATATTTTCTTTATGCAGTAACAAAACTCAGATATACAAATATGTGGCTATACATGAGATTTTGACCAGATTTTAATGGGGTGAATAATTTTCAAGGAAAACATACAATGGAGTAAATTGGGACTACCTATTTGTTTTTTTTACCCATTTTTTGTTATTAACAGTGTTTTTATATAAAAGACACACCTAAACCATAGGTATTTTGTCGGTGGAAAAAAACTTATTTTTTCTGTTAATTTTTAATCCACCATTTTAAATAAACTTCAGCTGATAAAACAGTTGAAAACTAGGTCACTGTTAGATATTTTATAAGAGGACATGGCAGCTCCTGGAGCTGGAGCAACCCTGCCGCATATGGCAAACAGCGGGTCTTATACAGGTGAGAAACTTTCCACAATAATTTCAACCATAACACCATCTCCATGGGCTGCATACATACTTGAGGCCAACTTGGATACGGCTTTATCTATGTTCAGGTCACCTGTAATACACCATGAATCAATGCTGCAAACATGTATGATTAACTTGTTTTTGACACTATTACAGAAGATTCAAAATAAACGTCAATCTAATAAAGCGAATCTACATGTATTTTATGAACTTACAGTGGTGTAAATTTGTAAGTACAAAATGAACATGTATACAGTGTCCGACAAATTTCTTATTTTTCAGGTAGCCCACTGGGCTACCAATAAAAATATTTGGTAGCCCATAAAATTTTCCTACAAAATAATAAGAGGCAGGTTTTCATCTTTATTTTATTTCTCATTTACATAAACATAATATGTATACATACATATACATAAAACAGCAAGTAGTCTGATGTACACAGTCAATATCGTAAAATAATGTTACAGTACAGGTACCGTGTACTTAAATGTAAATGTACCAATGAAAATCATATACTACATGTAGATATTACATGTATGTGCACATGTATGTGTACCTAAATTCGGACAGCACTTTAAGTCGTAAACGTAAATAAAGCGTTTAGATGATCAATACGATTGACTCGTATGGTGTTAATCAATGCAATTGCCCTTTGTAACAACAAATACCGAGTTTCAAGAAATCAAGAGTATTAAATCATTTATTTAATTGTGTCCGACTTAAAGTACATGTACTGTCCGAATTTACGTATTGCATCCGTATGTTACGACACTTGTGTGCAGTCAGTATACAATACAATAATTGTTTCAATAATGAAGGAACTGATACAGCGTAACGGTAACAATGCAGCGTGTTTACATATTGTATTAAGAGAAAATGTCAATGCCAAATAATTCGCGAGATAACCTCGGTACTTTAGTTGAAATTCACAACAAAACTTTTAATGGAAATTAAAAGATCTCAATGTTGTACCCGTTACGAAAATTTAATTTACAAATAAATACACCCACGCCAATTTTTGCGCGCTTTTTTATCAGGACAAAGAAATTCATGTCTTAAATGTAGAATTTTGTAACCTAAAATAGCTGTACACAACGCGTGCAAACCGTGGCAGGTTATTTACGCATGTAGCAATACAACGGTCCTGATTGGGAGCTTATTTCATCATATCTTTCAATAGAACCATATGCCGAAATTCATTTGACACTTTAGAAAATTTCAAACGTTTGTGTTTATGACTCTTATCGTCTATATTACCCACCCATAATTTGGTTTTAAAAATATAAATCGGGCATAGATGGGATTATTGATTAACAGTCGATTAATCCAATTATTAATTGACAATGCAAACTAATTAGCAGGTATTAACCGCGTTCACAAAGTTGTCATTAATATTCATTTTCGGTTTCGTTACCGTTTTGAAGAATCCGCTATTGTTTTGATTTATTTTATGTTTGGCGTCCTTGGATATTTAACGACATCAGAAACGTTGTCGCTATTACTCATTGTTGCGGTGAACAAAGAATTCCAAACTGCGAAATGATGTTGCATCATGTGCGCCAACTATCCAACCGGCTCTCATTATATTATTAGCAGACGACAAATGTTGATTCTGATTGGATGATTAAAATACACTGTTACTGTTTAAGACATTACCGCAAGTGATCGGTGACTGATTAGATAATTGATTGCACTTTGTTATGGGATTATAAGCAATACACAGTGTACAAACACATGGTCAGCGTGTTTATTCTACGTATGTCTGTCAATAAACCGGGCTACCGCTCTTATAGATTTATAGTAGCCCGGCAGGCGTCAGCTGGAAAATTTCAGTAGCCCGATGAAAAATTTCGGTAGCCCCCGGGCTCCGGGCAATGGATTTGTCGGACACTGATGTATAGCTTCAAAGGCCGTTGCAAAGACATTTATATCAATAACGATTTAATAGACAGATTTCTAAGATGACTTCTAATTGCTTTAAAGTTTATGAGTACTGTCAATTGTCTCTTTTGTAGATAAATGTAGCCTTAGGATTCCTAGAATAGCTGCACACTCTAGGCAGATTTTCTCCCACATAATTTTGGGAAGGGGGCCGAGACCCATAAAAAATGTGTCTACTGGAGAAAAAATAGTAAAACAATTGAGTCGCGTTCTGAGAAAACTGGACATAATGCATGTGCGTAAAGTGTCGTCCCAGATTAGCCTGTGCAGTCTGCACAGGCTAATCAGGGACGATACTTTTCGCTTTAATGACATTTTTCGTTTAAATGAAGTCTTTTCTTAGCAAAAATCCAATTTAGGCGGAAAGTGTCCTCCCTGATTAGCCTGTGTGGACTGTACAGGCTTATCTGGGATGACACGCACATGCATTAAGCCCAGTTTTCTCAGAACAAGACTGAATTTGTAAAACCATCTTGGCAACAGTTCACAAGTATTGGGAAAAGTATCTTGGAAACAGCTGCTAAATATTTGGAAAGAACTTGGCTGCCCTTACCAGAGTCGGCTGCAGCAGTGATAAGAGACTGAGCCTCCTTGACTTTCTTCATGGCTTCCTCTATCTCCCTCAGGGCTGCCTCCTGCATCTTGGTCTTCGGCTTCTCTATGGCAGACGTAGAGTGGGCAACACTGCATAGGGTAACATTGCTGTCACTTTTCTTATAAAAACACATTATTGATAATAACAACCTCATGGCATACAGCAGACACTTAGTTGGCAACATTGGATGGGCAAATAAACCAGATATTGATTTTATTTTATTTTATTTGGTAAACATATGAACATTACATAGTTACTACATAATGCAGACAATATAAAATATATTATCACAGCAATATACATATCAAACCATGGAATGCACACACAATACCAAGGATAACACAAAAAAGAGAAAAATGATTTTCACTTATTTCCATTGTGGTCCTTGTTATTGGTGGCAGTAACCATGAAACAGTCATGTATTAGATTTTAATAATGTATATGTATCAAATATGTACTGTTTAATAAAGTATATTACTGATTAAGAATGAATAAATATAATCACATGTTCATTATTATCACAGAAGTTGCATAAGAAAGTTACACACTGCATAGGTAGTTAATAAACACACTTTGTAGCATACTATAAGTTAAAGAATAATTATGAGATCCTTGCATCTTATTGATCATAAGACTTAAAAATGTATCACAGTATTTTAACAGAACATAAAATTCATAATAAAAATTATACTATAAAAAGCTATAAAGACTCTAAAAACTGTTTCTTGATGGCACCCTTGAAATTGTTAGGTTTAGGTACATCCCTGATGTTTTGAGGAAGATTGTTCCATAAACAGATACCATTATATGTAAATGTTTTAGAACCAAAACTTCCTACTCTTGGTTTGGAAAAACGACCAGAGTCTTCAAATGTAAAATTTTCAGCAAAATGATCAGATTCTGGCTGAGCTACCATATTAGACCTAGTACAACGATTATGTACGCCAGACACTGGCTTAAAATTCTCACCCATATACTCTGGTGCAAGGCCATTTTTAATCTTATGTACATGACAAAGTATGATCTGTTCTACTCTTTTTGAAACAGGCAGCCAACCTAAATGTGAAAACTGTTCTTGACCAACATGTGATCTGTTATCCATATTCAGAACAAACCTAATCATCTTGTTTTGTGTAGTTTGAAGCCTATTTTTAAGTGACTGAATAAGACCAGGGTACCAAAAAGAGCAGGCTTAGTCAAAGTGGCACTGTATAAGAGACATGACAAGGAGTTTTCTGGTGTGCAATGTTAAGAACTTACTATTTCTGTATAGGAACTTTAACCTTGAGTTTGCCTTTGTAATAATTGATCTAGCAATGGTTTTACCAGACAGGAACTGGTCCAATACAGCACCTAGGTACTTAACAGAACTTGATGGAGTAATTGACACATCATTGCAAGAGACATTTAACTGAGAATTTGACCTTAGTTTGGGCTTTGAGCCAAACAATATAGATTCTGTTTTACCAAGATGTAGGGAAAGTTTATTGTCCACTAACCACTCACTTATAAGAACGAGATCGCTAGAAAGAATGGATTCAATTTCTGAAATGTGTTTACCAGCCACCAGGATGCCAGTATCATCAGCATAAAGTAAAATTTTATTTCTTACCACAGCGGCCATATCATTCACATAAATAGTCACTTAGCAATAGTCAATATCAAAGGATAGCCATAGCCTTGAGTGATTTTGTTTAAGCGTTTAAGGGCATATTCACAAAGCCAAAAACCATACATCACAATTTTAAGGCTTTACTTCACTAATGGAATAAAAGATAAAAAATATGAAGTCTTAATCGATGTATTAATTGGGTAATGGGCGGTCGCCATGAGCAATTAAATTACATTTGTTTAGTGATTGTATGTTAAAAATAAATATTATTATTAACAGTAATAAAATAATAGCTAAAAGTTCTCTTCTTAGTGCAGGTTTTTTTTTCCTTCTTTGGGACCCGCCGAAAATTGGCCCTTTCCCCTCGGATTTTTTTTCCCTTCAGCTGGTAAATTTTCCCCTAGATTTAATTTTCCCCTAAAAAAAAAAAAATTTTTTTTTTTTGTTTACCTTTTAATATATAAGTTAACCTGATCCACTGTAGAAACTAGAAAAATCTTGCATAATTAAATTATCTGTTGCCTTGAATTTGTTTTAAAAACAGTAAAATATGTTAAATTGATTATTTTAGACTTTGCTTATTTTCCCCAAAATCCAGCTTTTCGCACAATTTTTCCCCCCAAAATTCGACGTTTCGCGCGATTTTTTTCCCCTCAGGAAAGGCCAGGCCCTTTCCCCAAAATCAGATAAAAACCCCTGTAGTGATACATTGATTTACCATAAACAAAATTATTAAGATGCATTCTTTGCAAACTTACATCAAAGGGCATTTTCACAAATCACTTTACAAAAAGCACTAACCTAAGACCTATGACCAATATTAAACCTGTGAAAAAAACCTACGCATGAAATATCATCATACCTGAGGGGCCGTCCCTGGAACATGACCCCATTGTATGTGAGCGCAGTGGCAATGGAACGCTGGTCTGTGAACTCTACGTAACCACAGCGACCGTCCATTTCATCCCCACCCATACGCAGATACTTCACCTCTCCCACCTGGCTGAAGAACTGCATCAACTGCTCGCCCGTGATCTAGGAATAGAGGAAGATGTTTTGTTAAGGTATAACCCATTAAATGCTTTAAGCTAAAAGAGCTTATTTTATGGCTTATATTAAACCAATTGAAGATTTGGCAATGCCTGCTACTGACAAGAAACAAGATTCTGCGTTCGATAAACAATGAAGTCTCCGTTGGAAGCATTGTCAGTATTAATTCATTGACCCATATGAATGAGGTAAGGGTGGAGAACCAGTCCGTGTGTTGAAAAGATTCATAAATAATATCCATGCATGTATAAAAGCTTTGTAGCAAGAGGTATTATGTTAGAGAAAAAGGGACATTTTTGGTTTAACCAAGAATAAGAATCTGTTGAATTAGTCTTAATTAAAAATAAGGTCAATATCAAGATCACAGTAAGCTAAGGTGATGTGGGCGTGTTGAGAGTGCTGAAAGCAGTCAAAAATAACATCATTGAAAGTTTCAAAGCTTTGTAACAAGGGGTATTGATGTTATACAATTATGTCATCTGAGGTTCACCTTGTACCCCGGGACAAGCGGAATAACAGACAGGCCAATCGCTACGTGTATATACCTGTTGATATCAGCAAATGAAGCGGCATAACAAAATTAAGTACTCATTTATATATTGCAAGATGAAATATGCAAATGTTGCTTTAATGTTTAATCGACAGTTAAATCAGACTAATATTCAAATAAAGTTTAAACAAGCAATCACAGTGTAGTGTTTAATTAAAATCAAAGTTGTTATATCCAAAGTGATACATATTATTATCCCAATAAAGATACATCTTGCCTTGGACAAGTATTACAAAGTACTCACATTTAGTTCAAGGTTGCTCACATAAACTGTGCGTCTGATTTCTTCAATCTTGGTTGGATCTGTGTTGCTAGGCAATGGCGGATACTGAGACAATCCAAGGGCCGTAAGTCTGGGGTCGTTGGTGATGATAACCTGACTGCCCCCAATGCTCTGGAGCTATGCAATTAAAAACATGAACAATGTTTACATACCGGTAAAATGTAAGAGGGGAAGAATCTCCTTGTCTAAAAGCATTTTTGAACCACAATTTATTTCTAAATTTTCTCTTTGCATAGAGAAGAACAAACTAGAGCTTTGTCACAGACGTGTCGAATACCCGCACAAGCTGCATTGACACAGAATATTTTCCATGTTGTCTTCACAAAAAACAGCGGACACCATGCTCATTGTTGACAACACACTAAGTGACATCATCTGACCAAGTTTGGTGAAGAACAGATGAAAAGTACTTAAAGAGAGCAGACACCATGCTCAATGTTTAAAACGCACTAGGTGACCATGTGACCTAGTTTTTGACCTGCCATGACCCATGTTTGAACTTGTCCTAGACATCATCTAGATACAACTTCTGACCAAGTTTGGTGAAGCTCTGATAAAAACTACTTGAATTAGAGAGAGGACACCATGCTTAATGTTTAAAACGCACTTATTGACCTAGTTTTTGACCCGGCATGACCCAAATTCAAACTTGACCTAAACATCCTCTAGATACAACTTCTGACCAAGTTTGGTGAAGAACTGATAAAAAGTACTAGAATAAGAGAGCGGACACCATGCGCAATGTTAAAAACGCACTGAGTGACCCAGTGGCCTAGTTTTCAACCTGCCATGACACATGTTCGAACTTTGCCTAGACATCATCTACATACAACTTCTGACCAAGTTTGGTGAAGCACTTTATATGAAAACTATTTGAATTAGAGAGCAGACACCATGCTCAATGTTTAAATCACACTAAGTGACCCCGTGACCTAGTTTTTGACCTGGCATGACCCATATTCGAACTTGACCTAGACATCATCTAGATAAAACATCTGACCAAATTTGGTGAAGATCGTATGAAAACAACTTGAATTAGAGAGGGGACACAGACCGACCGACAGACAGACAAGCTCGCTCCTATATACCCCCCTAAACTTTGTTTGTGGGGGTATTACAACAGAAAGAAGGTTGAATGGCTCTTGGGAACTTATCTGCGACCTGAAGCAATTAAAATGTACAGAGCAGGTAGTGTTACCGAGTATTAAAAATTGAAATAGAAGAAAAAATTTCACACTCCATAGCTGCCATGTTTTCTATAAGATAAAAGCATCTTCAACCATACCTGACTGATAACATTGCTGGGCCATGTTGGTTGCCCTGGTAACATGCCTGCAACGGCTTGGGGCGCCCTCTGCAGGGCTGACTGCTCATCAGGAATCTCACCTGCAGATGGGCAATGATTCTTACTACAGTGTTGAAAGTGATAAATACAGTCTTTGCATTAAATGTTTAAATCCATTGTGCAATCATACTAGACAGGTGAGATCATATAAAGGCAAAACACAACAGTTAGCTTCTGACTGAACTGCATACACTATACCTGAGCCATACTCACACAGGCTTATCAGGGATGACACCTACCACCTGAACTGGATATTCCCTAAGAAGACAAGGGCTGTTTGTAAAACAGGCATGCCCCCCATATGGGCTGTCATTTGTAGTGGCAGCCATTGTGTGAATACGTATCTAGTCACTGTGACCTTTGACCTAGTGCCTGAAAATCAATAGGGGTCATGACCTTGACCTAGCGACCTGAAAATCGATAGGGGTCATCTGCCAGTCATGATCAATGTTACTATGAAGTTTCATGATCCTAGGCGTAAGCATTCTTGAGTTATCATCCGGAAATCATTTTACTGTTTCGAGTCACTGTGACCTTGACCTAGTGACCTGAAAATCAATAGGGGTCATCTGCTAGTCATGATCAATATACCTTGTAAGCTTCATGATCCTAGGCCCCAGTGTTTTTGAGGTATCATCTGGAAACCATCTGGTGGACGGACCGACGGACTGACCGACATGTGCAAAAGAATATACCCCCATGTCTTCGAAGAGGCGCATAAAAATACCATTAAAGCAGAAAGTCTGACAAAAAGTTTTAATATATTAATTGTGGGACAACACAGTTGATTGAATGAAGAATACACAAGTTGTTTAATTGCACATTTTTGACAAAAAGAATCAAAATTATAACTAACAAGGGACAAAATTGTCACAAAACCAGGTTTTCATTGTGAAAAAAAAATCTGATAAAGGGAGAAAACTCAAACTGAACTTTTGAAATGACCAAAAAAAATTAACCCCCTTTGTAAGTTTTTTTTTTTTTTTTTAAATCTATTTTTAGTCGTGGCGACCTTGACATTGGAGATATTGACGTGATTCTTTCGTGGGACACACCGTCCCATGATGGTGAACAAATGTGCCAAATGATTTTAAAATCTCACAATGAATGACATAGTTATGGCCAGGACAAGCTCATTTATGGCCATTTTTGACCTTTGAACTCAAAGTGTGACCTTGACCTTGGAGATATCGACGTAATTATTTCGCGCGACAGACCGTCCAATGATGGTGAACAAATGTGCAAAATGATTTTAAAATCTGACGATGAACGACATAGTTATGGCTCGGACAAGCTCATTTATGGCCATTTTTGACCTTTGAACTCAAAGTGTGACCTTGACCTTGGAGATATCGACGTAATTATTTCGCGCGACACACCGTCCAATGATGGTGAACAAATGTGCCAAATGATTTTAAAATCTGACAATGAACGACATAGTTATGGCCCGGACAAGCTTATTCCGCCAGCCCGCCAGCCAGCCCGCATTCGCCAATCTAATAACCAGTTTTTTCCTTCGGAAAACCTGGTTAAAAATTAAATGTCAATTTGGTACTTTGAGAGAGAAACTTTGAATACATACGAGACACTTATAAACATACCATCCATGACTGGAATGACCACCAATGCTCTGTCAATGAAAACAGTGTTGGTAAGATGTAAGGCCACTCCGACACTTGTCAAATCGTCGTACTTCACATAGCAAACTTTTGCTGTTACTTGAATCTCGCTTGCTCTGGAAAAATATATACCCATGACATCAGAGCATGAATGGTTTGTTTGCATGTGTGTCTCAACATAGCACTTCAATAAAGTCTTTTATTAAATTGTGTAATTTTCACATGATATTTACCTTATTTATAATAATTAATAAATCCTTTTACACATACTTTGCTTTTTCTCTGAAATTCTATCAAGGTTTTGTTAATTGGAACTATTTGTGCAACAGTTTTAGTGCTATTTTTATACTTTTTACAGGGTACTGTACGACAACAAAGAAGATGATAGCAGAAAGCACATTTACCGTACATTTGCGGCCATAAGTCTACCTCGGCCATAAGTCGAGGGGTATAATGTGGCTAGAAAAACTTGGTTTTTTGCCTTGACTCTGCCATAAGTCGGGGGGTAAATTTCCTCAATATCTCAGACATGTTTAAGTGACCTTTTAGTCATGGTTCTGAGGGCTTTTGCACTGGCAGTTGACATTTTTTGGGATATTAATAATAAGGATATATTTAAAACGAAACATTCAACGTTTCAATTATTTATTATCACGAAAAATATATTTTATTGTTCAAAAATCATAATAACATATCATTGATTATTTCGAACTTAATATATATTTCACAAATCAAAATTAGTTTCCCATTTAACGTAATAACTTTCAGCGTTTATATGATGAGCAGATTTTTTTGGATTAAAGTGTTAGTGCTATTGATGTGAAAATTCGTTAAAATCTTGAACGCAGAAATGCATTATATGGTCAAAATAATTGTAACTTGCTCTCAAATAATCAAAAACGCTTTCGCCATTATGCATGAAACACGTGAATTTACCAACACTCGCATCGCTCGCTATTCGACTGTTATATACATATTCGTAAATCACGAGATACCCGAGGAATATTTTCTGCATTCTGGAAAAACGTCTTATCTAATAATACTAAGCAGCTAATCGAAAGTAATTGTGTATTTAATGTGTCCAATTACACTTTTTAATAATCCAGGGTGAGTGCGTAATATTATTATAATCAAACAATGAATGAAATCATCACTCAGATAAGATCTATTGATTTACGAAACAATTATGCATAAATTGTGGGACAGTTGTGAATAAATCAACGAAACCACACCTTCATCCAATCAAAAAATATACCATGTGAAGTTGAACAATAGCGATTGGTTAAAGGCGTATCCAACGATAGAGTAATTAATTTTGATTGGTCAGAAGTAGTTTGTAGCAGAACCGTTGTGCATATCATTAACGGATAACTATTTTAGGTGTGACGCAATAAAGAATACACTTTACACTCTGATCTTAGTCAAAAGGCCGAGAAGCGATAATTGGTGGCATAAAGACACCTGCATCTGTTGACAGTTTGTATTTACACGGATTAACTTTAAATGGGTACAAGTGTCAGCAGTCGATTTTCTATTGTTCTTAGCAGACAACGGACGATGTATCAATAGACAAATTGCCATGTATAAATTTCGCCACTTTACCGTACGTCACAAATGTTTAATATTTTCGAAGTTATTTTTACATGTTTTAATTTGGACTTATAACGAAGATTAATGAATTAAAAACCAATGTAAACATGCAGTATTTTGTTATCGGCGGACATTTAAGTAAAAGACGAGTCGGCCTTACCGTAAACAGTCATCATTCCTCCGCTTCAGAGATTTATTACTTTAAAAAAAAACGGCACAGAAATATGTGTTTTTTTTTAATTTTTATTTTGTACCTCATCCATAAGTCGAGTTGACTTTTAAAGTCAATTTTGGGAGCGTTTTTAGGTCGACTTATGGCCGCAAATTTACGGTATTTGTTAGACTATAAATGAGTAATATATTAAAATCAGTGATTTTTTACTTTCTTTATTAAGTAGCAGAAAATGATGCGTTCACACTTGGGAAAAAAATCTACAAATTTCCTCATTGCTTAATTTAAAAATTCCCAATTGAAGGTTTCATTTTTTTAAAGAAATAAATTGCAACATTTTGTTAGTTTCCCTATGCAGCTCTATAGCTTGAACCTAAGTAAATATAATATTGACAAATTAACAACACTAAGTTATCAATTTAAAAGTATTTGGGAGCAAAAGATCAAATACGCCAATTTTCCAATGTGAAGACTTCACGATGCAAATTTTCCCAATTTCAGGTTTTTCGCACTAATCTTTCCCAATTGGGCTGGAACCGGTACATTTCCCGATTTGGCAAAAACAAATGCTGTAATATATGGGTTGAATGGTTTCTGTCCATTTCATAATCATAAAAGCCTATGGAAGCAAATAAACAATTCACGCAGAATCCAATCAACGTCTTAACTGCAAGATCTGCAGAAATAACACTGAATGTTGCTTGTTTGGTCACAGTAACATTATGGTCGGTATTATAACAGTTGAATGGCAGACAATACCAAACTTCCAGATTGGTGTCAGACATTCGGTCTGACGAATTAACAAATTCTGTCAGACCGGATGAGTGTTTGTCAGACCAAACAAAAAGAGAGAAAACACAAAATGAAATGACGGTTACACATAGTATTTATTTGTATCATAATGACATATATCAAGTATGTACTATCTAGTAATATCATAAAACAAGTATGTTACTATATATGATCAGATATCGGAATAGAGATTGGAATTCAAATAATTGATTATCTTCTTCTCATTGTCTCCTTCCTCCTGAAAATCTGAACAGTAATCACTCTTGTCATCTTTACAGTATTGATAATTGATTTGTTGAGTTTCTGCGTCGAAGTCTACGACATTATATGGTTCAGCAGTCTCCTGCTCATCTGAGGTACCTTCAATTAAAATATGATCAATCACTGGAGTCTTGTCAAAATTTGTTTCCCAATATAACAGTATCAGTACCAGGTAATACTTTGGTAAGAAACTTCAGCATATCAGGCAAATCTCACAATTCAAAATATAAAGACAATAAAATTAGTTCTGAAATAATCTTTTGGAAAGAAGACAACAATATTTTGAAAACGAAATCACCTGAAAACAATTATACGACAACGTTATTTTCGCTACGCAATGCTGTTTACATTGAAGACAATTGACCTCTAACATATGCGAGCAACTTGCTGCATGGTCCCGGCTCTCGCATTTTGCGAATTGACATGCACATATGAGAGTGGAACTAGTACTTTATAAATATCCGTTTGGAAATTTCCAGACGCTGTCACGGAATATACCAAGTTGCAACAGTTTGTATTTCAGATACATCGGAACACACTTGGCAAATTCCGTTCAGAATGTTTTACGAATATAGTATCGCGTGATCCGAGTTATTTAGGAAAATAACGCGTATAGCCGAAGGGTTATGGAGGTTTCGGTAAATGACAAGTTCGGTAAATTGATTTATATAGTAAAAGCCGTGGAGGTTTCGGTAAATTAGTTTTATAGAGGAGGTATACCTACAACGAGGTGTTAATGACACCTATTATTGGCTTACAATAACATTAGGGGCATTTATTTGCAAACTGTGGATTAATTTTGATGTACATTAATTTAGTTGTTTGGCACTAATTAAATTATCTGTTTAAATGTACGGACTTGATTTTATATTTCATTTGTCTTCCACTTTACACAGCGGATATACAGGAAGATCACCACAGAGGGACTGAGTACCGCGTATCAGCAACATGGTGACAAGTTCGAGTTCTTTAGGAAGATTATGTCCCTTCCTTATCTACCAGTTAAACAAATTGAACAGGCATTCAACAGGCTGATGGAGGTTGCTGAAGGAGTCGGGGGTCCCGTACTGCGGGTATGCGAGTACATTTCCCGTACATGGATACACGGCAGTGTATGGCGACCCCTCAATTGGTGCGTGTCTAGAGAGGAGGTGCGCACGAACAACGACATGGAAGGTAACTATAATACAATTAGCATTATTAATTTATAAGTAAGAAACAATTCACAGTTTCACATTGGATATTATTCGTATATTAATATTATACTTTCATAGTATACAATATCGGTAGTAAGCATTTGTTTCATAATACTGTTATTAAAAACTGATAAAAAATGACATAATCATGTTATTAAGTACAAACATATGTTTTTATTATAATTACAGGATGGCATAGACGCATCAACGCACGAGCGTGTTCAGCCTTGGTCTTTACAAGTTGGCCAACCTTCTCAGAGAGGAATCTGAGACAGTTGATCTACATATACGGCTGGTGAGCCAGCACCTTCTCACGAAGATCAGACGGAAGAAGTATGTTACGATTCACGGCAGACTACATCAAGCATGGGATAACTACGAAGAGGAGAAGCTGACAACCACTGATCTACTGAGGATCATCAGCCACATCAATGCCCTGGGACCATACACAGCGGTCCACCACATGCTCGACGACGACGAGTCTTGAACGATGAACGACTGATATGGTTGAAATGTAACATTAAATTGAACAGTGTCGTACATGTATCTCATTTGTATTAGAAATGTAATTAAATTAAATCAGCATGCGGAAAATCTGAATGATAATAATGTGTCGTATTAATATTGTTGTGTGTCAAAAATTTATCTTATTAATATGTGATTACTCCCTCATTTTTTTTAAATGACATGAAATATTCAAATATATATATATTGTATCCATGTTTTACTTGTTGCTTATTTATAATATATGGTAAACAAGAGCACCGCCTTGCGGGTGCAGACCGCTCATCTATTTTCTTTTTAAAGGTGAAGGGACTCTCATTTTCAATCACAAAGGAGGGAGGAGTGGAGTGAAGAGGGGTGTATAGTGTGGGGTTGTGGACATTTATTACATTATCTTCCAAAAAAGCGAAAAAAAAATAAAAAAATAAAAAAATCGGGGGGGGGGGGGTATAGTGTGAGGGTGTGGTGATAATTTGTGAGATGATCTTAAAAAAAAAAAAAAAAAAAAAAAAAAAATCAAAAAAAAATTTGGGGGGGGGGGTGGGGGGGGTGGGGTGGGGGTATAGTGTGAGGGTGTGGTGGTCATTTGTGAGATGATCTTATAAAAAAAAAAAAAAAAAAAAAAAAAATTAGGGGGGGGGGGGAGGGGGGGAGGGGGGGGAGGGCACGGGGGATGGTTTGGGTGAAGTCTATTGTGGTATGTCAGGTAAGAGTAGTTTCATCAAAGTATCAATCAAATCTAATCATAAATAAAGAAGTTATGGCAATTTTAGCAAAATTTAATAATTTGACCTTGAGAGTCAAGGTCATTCAAAGGTCAAAGTAAAATTCAAGTTGCCAGGTACAGTAACCTCATGATAGCATGTAAGTATTTGAAGTTTGAAAGCAATAGCCTTGATACTTCGAGTGGATCGAAACACAAAATTTAACCATATATTAAAAGTTACTAAGTCAAAAAAGGGCCATAATTCCGTAACAATGACAACCAGAGTTATGCAACTTGTCCTTTTACTGTACCCTTATGATAGTTTGTGAGTGTTCCAAGTATGAAAGCAATATCTATGATACTTTAGGGGTAAAGTGACCAAAACATAAATCTTAACCAAATTTTCAATTTTCTAAGTATAAAGGGCCCATAATTCCGTCCAAATGCCAGTCAGAGTTACATAACTTTGCCTGCACCGTCCCCTTATGATAGTTCATAAATCTTGCAAGTATGAAAGCAATAGCTTTGATACTGTAGGAATAAAGTGGACCTAAACACAAAACTTAATCAAATTTTCAATTTTCTAAGTATAAAAAGGGCACATAATTCTGTCAAAATGCCAGTCAGAGTTACATTACTTTGCCTGCACAGTCCCCTTATGATAGTTAGTAAGTGTTGCAAGTATGAAAGCAATAGCTTTGATGCTTAAGGAATAAAATGGACCTAAACACAAAACTTAACCAAAATTGTCAATTTTCTAAGTATAAAAAGGGCACATAATTCTGTCAAAATGCATGCCAGAGTTATCTAACTTTGCCTGCCCAGTCCCTTCATGATAGTAAGTAAGTGTACCAAGTTTGAATGCAATAGCATTGATACTTACTGAGAAAAGTGGAACTAAACGCAAAACTTAACCAAAATTTGCAATTTTTTAAGTATAAAAAGGGCACATAATTCTGTCAAAATGCACGCCAGAGTTATCTAACTTTGCCTGCCTAGTCCCCTCATGATAGTAAGTAAGTGTACCAAGTTTGAATGCAATAGCATTGATACTTTCTGAGAAAAGTGGACCTAAACGCAAAACTTAACCGGACGCCGACGCCAACGCCAACGCCAACGCCAACGCCGACGCCAAGGTGATGACAATAGCTCATAATTTTTTTTCAAAAAATAGATGAGCTAATAAAACGGATTACAAAGTAAATCAGTTATTATTTTTTTATTGAACCCATTTGTTTAGGCAAAAAATGATATTAGTTATTTTGGCCGTAAAACCCATTGTTCCAGTACAGTAGCCAGGTGCCTGTGTATTAAGTTAATAAGATAATGATCATCACTTGCTATTACACAGTGTATTCATTCTGCTGGCGTTGTGTTTAATGTCATTTTTATCAGTTTTCAATTATGTGTATCTCTTCGCTTAGCTCAACGTTCAATGGCACGCGCACTTAACATAATTATAAAACATAACGCGTATCATTATATTACTTTTTATTAATTACGTACACATATTAAATTTTATATATTGTTTTTTCTTGTGTTTTTCTCAACCAGAAAGAAATAATAAAACATATAAATAAATATAAAATTCAACATGAAATCAATTTTATTAAATCATATTTTACAAGAAACTTTTTAAAATAGCATTAAACTTAATTGAAGAGCTTACATTGATTCCGCCATTAATCATTACTTCTTATTACTATTATGTTACTATTATGTTATTTAAATAAAAGCACCAATTAAAAAAAAACAACAGTATTGCGTTATTTAAATCGTAAAATTAACAAAAAATTTCCTAACAGAATTCGTTTTTTAAAGGTAGCTCATTCATTTCCCTTAATTCTTTACCTTAGGCATAGCATTAATTACTCAACTCAAAATTAATCCACAGTTTGCAAATAAATGCCCCTAATGTTATTGTAAGCGGATAATAGGTGTCATTAACACCTCGTTGTAGGTATACCTCCTCTATAAAATCAATTTACCGAAACCTCCACGGCTTTTACTATATAAATCAATTTACCGAACTTGTCATTTACCGAAACCTCCAGCACCCATAGCCGAACATGTGCGAACTATTCTTATTGGAGGACACAAATAGATCGAAAACATAAAAACGACACTGGTATTAATGTATTTAGTTCTTCATGTTTTGATGGCAAATATTGGAATCCCACGGAGCATCAGACGATGATTAATAAGATATTTATTATATTTTTTGAAGTCGGACATTTTGATCTGACGGAATTGCAAAATCCATCGGACCTTGTCATAATCTGTCACATATGTCCGTCGGTCCGACGAAGTTTGGTATTGTCTGGAATGGATAAAAAAAAATACAATAAATAACACTCACTCTGATGGATACATCTTGATTTCGTCGATATGACCTAAATAACTGAAGAGTGTTTTCATTTGTTCACGGGTTGCATTCGGCGCGATATTTGACACCTGCACCACCCGCGTTTCGATCTTGTCCGACATTTTGTTCCCTCTACTTTCTTGCAACTAAATAGTTAAATGTCTCTTGAAATGAAGTCCATTGTGAAGGCAAAAAGCTTTGCTTTTCAATGATTGTATTCGTTCAATCCTCACGTTTTCTGCCGTTTACTAAAACCCCAAAGATAATCAAAGCGAAGAATGGAAATACAAGCTATCAATAGGTTACACTCAACGAAATAAGTTTACGTACTGTACTGGTACCCGTTTTTTAAACTTACGATAGTTTATATCCTAAGTAAGCAGGGTAATTTGACTATGCAATTATTTATATTCGTTCCTGTTTGACTTTACTATTATACTATTATAAAAGAACGAAAAAATGTTTGGTTCGTGCACACGTGGAACAAGAAGATATGTACACGTTCCCTGAAACTAGTATAGTAACACGTACCAGGCCAATTAAGACTGTACCCGAGTTTCATTCCCGCCCAATTCCAATCTGTTATCTCTTTGTCTTCTCCACCAGTATAGGTGAACCGTCACGATTGCTCGTCACGTCAATCTTTTCCAACACCAAATGTTTTTAACACGCTACGGAATACGAAACAAAATTCTCTTTGAAAAAAAAACCTGCCTCAACATGCTTTTTGGTATGAGTTTCGATACTATAGAGGCCATTTTACAGAATATTTACACAAAAATGAATATATTTAATTTGCAAAAAAAAAAATTGCCGACAACGACCAATTAAGCGCTAGAATTCCCGGGTACGTTTCAGTCTATTTTCCGCACCCGGGGTACATTTAAGTAGTCCCCGAGCCGACATTGACCAATCGAGCCTTAGGAGCGTATACAATAGCAAAAGTTGGCTTATCGTGCACTTGACTTAGAATGTCATGGGAACGAAAGAAAAACTCAACCCACTTTCGTACATATGGATTCACCAACACATAACCATTACAATTATAAAATATTTATAATAGAAATATCTTTAAAAAATATTCGGAGTAAATCCTGCCTGATTTTACAATATAGGAAAGCAATTTATGTTTGTAAATAATTAAATTGAAAACAAACGTTTAATTGTTGTGGTTGTTTTTGTTGTTTTCACTTGTTAGTCGCGTACCCATCACAAGAAATATTTGTTATTAAGTGGACGTACATTCAAACATCGATAGTGTTCGTAGATTACAACAAATACCGGGTACTACATGCAATCACATTTTATGTATCCTTATTATTTATTCACGACTTTATAATTTATATGTTCGTCATCGAAGTAAACGTTGCTATCATTAGCCCTAGACGCAGTTTTTCGCCACATATGCAAGTCACACTTTTAGCGTCACTTAGTGGTAAAATGGGTCTTATGTCGTAGGCGGCCACCGTAGCTCAAGCCAAGCCTGCACAATGTCCTAGTCTTCATAGCTATTTTTCCTTGCTATTCTGGCCGCAAAAGACCCATTTTCGCATGGCGCGGGTCTTAGAAAATCTCTTTGTGTCTTGTAAATGGAATATTTGACCACGATACTTTTCGATGAAAATTGAAGTCAAACTGTGTTCTTTATAGTTCACTGGCAAATGTCGGTAGCCTATTCTGGCTGACAGGAACGATTTCATATGGGATACGGATAGGTCCAAAAGTCGTATTCGTATCATACCATCGTATCAAACGGTTTAGCTAGGACCGTATCAGACGGTTTTGGGGTCATAAACCGTCTGATACGACCCTAAAACCGTCTGATACCATCGTATCAGACGGTTTTGACTTTTGGACCGATTGTACGCTTAACTGTTTGATGCGAAACCGTATGCTACGATTCGTATCAGACGGTTTACGATTCGTATCATACAATTTAGCGTAAACCGTATCATACTGTTTACACTGAATAAATCTATTTTTAGATCTGATTGGCTGATTTGACATTGAATATTACCCGTCATAAACCGTCTGATACGATTCGTATCATACGGTTTCGAATCATACGGTTTAACGTTCGAACCGGTCCAAAATACTTAAAAACGTATCATACGCTTTAAAGCGTATCATACGGTTTATAAACCGTCTGATACAGTTCTAACTAAACCGTTTGATACGAATACGACTTTTGGACCTATCCGTATCCCATAATTTCAAGACAAGCTGACAGCAAACGACACGCAGTGATAAATTAACGATTTACCTCTTACCATGACAATTTTCTATTTCGGTATTTTTCTGACAATGAATTTCGTTCCAAAAAACGTTTAATTTTCTATCTAAGAGGAATAGTTATTTATCAACATAAGGTCATTAAGGTGTTTATCGATTCGAATCCATTCTGTCTTCCCCAGATGATTTACTGACCGAGAACAGACCCTGATATACTGTGAGATGGAATTTAATGCGCATTAAAACTGTAAATGGGTTAACACTTGTGTCTATCGGTATGTTTCGTATGGACATACAGAGAGTCGTCCGGATTTCTTGACACTACACAATTTAACAGAACAGAACAGATATGTATTACGACTTGTAAATAGTACATCGTCAGTCTTAACCATATTATATTAGATATATCAAAAAGTCATGTGAAAAGTGAGTGAACATTGAATTTAGTAGTGTACATACAATAAAACATAATACATGACAGTAGTAGGAAAACACAAAATACTAGTAACCGCATTGGTACAAAGTATTTATGCGTCAGGGTGGCAATCAGCTATTATGCTGTCAAAATTTATAGAAAATGAACTAAATACAAAATGGACATTTTAAGTATATCATGTGGGTTATTATGCTAATTAATAGAATGAAATAGCCAACATATATTGCATTGGTTATAA
Organism: Dreissena polymorpha; assembly: GCF_020536995.1. NCBI lineage: Eukaryota > Metazoa > Mollusca > Bivalvia > Myida > Dreissenidae > Dreissena > Dreissena polymorpha. Next base: position 5,405,283 of record NC_068370.1, on the reverse strand, counting down.
AAGGCAGCAAATTGTATAATCAGACATGTATAAAGATACATGTTATTTCCGTAAAATAAATGTTGACAATAGAGTATCTAACAAATAAAATAAATATATGCATACATGTGGATCATTATGCTTATTATATTAGCAAATATAGTTAAGTACTTAAGTGCGGCGACTAGTATGTAATACGTTTTTTTTCGCTTATGGGAGGAGAAGTTATTTTACGGATCAATGTATACATTTTTGTTGTCAGAATATCTTGCATAGTGGTGATTTTTTTGTGTAAATTAGTGTAAATAAGTGCTGCATTTGTGCCTATAACATTTACTACAGCATTTATTGCCAATAATGCAAAGGTAATTCTTTTAATTAAAACTGATCACAGGGACTGGGCAATAATAAAAGATCACAGGAACTGGGCAAATACGCGAACCGGTGAAACTTTCTGGGTTTGTATAAAAACAAAACATAATCAAAATATATTTATTTTGTGGTTTTTCTAACAATAGCGCAGACTTTTGTTGTTCCAGTTTTGGTAAACACGTATTTTCATCAATTTTACAAGACGACAGCGATTACACGGTTTATTGCTTTATTGATAACCGTTACACTACAGTCACTTATTAATATCTTAGTAAGAAGGTGATTTTTCAAGCGGTTCCGTAGTGTAGTGGTTACACGCTCGCTTCACATATGAGAGGCCCAAGGTTTGAGCCCCAGTAGAATCAAATTATTTTATTTGTGTTCTATGTTAACTTTTTGTTTTAATGTAGAAATTTTAGTTTAAATAAATATGCTGATTTATTGTAACCATTTTTTGTTTTTATTATGCCCATGAAATATATGTGTGAGGGGGTGGGGGGGTCGTAAACACATTAAAACTATTACAGTGTTTTCATATCAATGAGTACTCAACCCTTATCGTAAATGAGCAACGTAAGAATAAGTTCAGAATCATATCCCCTTGAAGTTGAGAACAATATGAAATGAAGCTTACAAGATGAAGCAGATTTTTTAAAACCTACACAGTTCTGTTCCATTAATGAAAACTGCACACGGATGCCAGTAAAAAAAGGAAACCAATGTAAATAAAATGAACTATGACATATTTGGGGGTTACAACATAACATCACAGATAATGTTTATTTGGGGGTTATAACACAAAATCATGGATAATTGTTATACCAGTATCTCTTTCTATTTTGTTTAAAATAATCGGCAAATATATTAATATTTACAGTAGAAAAAAAATCGTTCCATGTAACTTCATTGAGTGCCTTTTACACTGAAATTCCCGACGCCCTTTGATGCTTTGCATCAATACTTATCTTGTAAACATTTGATATATTAGATCACATGTATATACACACTAATCAACAAATAATTGCACAAACAAGCATGCAAGAGAATCCGCGGAACACGACAATCACATCGTATATGCCGTAAATGGCATAGTAATGTTTCCAATGTTGTGGGGGATTTCTCTATAATTAGCCAAAAAAATCGGATGTATTCATTCGGGTCTAGTGACGGGAAATTCCCCAGCATTTCTTGGGTTGATGAGAAAGGCCATTATTTAAGGCGAAAAGCTGGGTTAAACAGCTATGCCGAAAATAATACGGTGTTATCTTTGGCTTATCTCCAAGATTGGATGGTCTCTCTAATCGAACAGGAGGTACTGATCGGAAAATATGTTTTTGGAAGGGGGAAGTAATTAACAGCTGAAACAAATTATATTATTCGGAAAACATAATCCCTTGTTGTTGAAACTGTATGTACGCATGTGCAGCATTAGTTTAAAACAAATATCCGGTAATGCTAAATAAATAATGAATTATAATATAGCATAAAACACAGACTAACAAGAGGGCTAAAATGACCATGGATATACTAAAAGCTGATATTTAAACGCGGTGTCACAAATTTGTGATGTCAAATGTTGTTCTATATGATAGTGATTGGTTAATTTATTTTTTGTATCTCCTTTAAACTGCTCCACGCCATGGCGGTCTTTTTGCAACGAAGCGGAAACGCATTCAAACTACCGGTATGTTACATATCATTAAAACGTGTTTAGATCAAGTTTTAAGTTGATTTTATACATAATAATAATGCTCATTGGGTCATTGTCGACCTGAAATGTCTTGAAGGCACTCGGGGGTGACTAGAAGCCGATTCTTGTCACCCTATGGTGACTTAAATCCGATTCATGTCACCCTGGGGTGACTTCAAGCCGACCGGTTGACTAGCATCGGCTTGAAGTCACCCCATGGTAACATGAATCGGCTTCTAAACACCCCCGGGTGACTTCAAGCCATTTCAGGTCGACAATGACCCAATGAGCAATAATAATTATAGAGTGTTAACATTCAATCTAATTTTTCCAATAATATTGGAAAATTTAGTTAATGAAAAACATCCTAACAACCTGGTGGTCATACTTTTTAAAAGAGCGGAATCATTTCCAACCTATTATGACAACATACGACAAAAAAAACCTGACGAACTTTAATGTGTTTGGATACAAATTTGACTTCCATAGTTTTCAGTAGTGTTTTATTCAACTTGACATTGTGACATTGACAAAAATATCTGACCAATTAACTTCCAATTGTTGCTTCTTAAGTTTTCACAACAACCTAACTGTTGACGAACCACGACACACGACGGACTAATCGCGATAACACAAGGCACTCGGGAAAGGAACAATAATCGCCATTTATTACAAACATGCATAGAAATTTATGAGGCATACACACTTCTTATATATAATTTGTCGATAATTTGGCAAACGTGTACAATATAATTTCACATTAAGAGCATATTGATTAGTCAGCGTTAAACAATCGGAAAGCACTATAGTGAACGGAAGCACGTTTTTCACAATATTTTTTTTCACAATTTCCGTTGAAGCCGACACCGGTCAGCGAAATATGCGGTCATCCGGTCGACACAGTGGCGTATCCGCGGGGATGTACCACGGAAATATGTATACATTGAAGTTTTATCTCTGAAAAAATAACACAGACGTGTATTCTCTGTAATGTACCTCTGTAATGTTTTGATCTTTAAAACAGTGGATTATGTAGTATGTTTATACACGTTAATATTGTGAAATAAATCTGGAAACTTTAGAAAAGGGACAGTTATTTTTTATTCATTACTATTTACGTACTTGAGTTATGCCCCACAAGAAGAATCAGCCTAGTTCTAGTCAGACATATGCGCATCGGTTATTAGTTGGTGTGTGAACAATATAGAGTATGTGTTGTGGGTGATCGATTTTTATTGACGAGTGATAATAAAAATAGTGCGCCACTCATGATAATATTTATTTTTGTATGATAACGAATGAATAAAAAATGTATACTCTACCAGACATCAACAATTTGTATGTTCATTAAACGCCTTTTCGGCCATCTACTTACATTTACGAATATTTCAACCAGAGAATTTCGTGTAAATATATTAATGGGCAAACATGATGGCATTGCGTTTACAGTAAAACAGTGAAACATATTGATAATTTTACTGTTATATTTTATTGTTTGAAACGGTGAATTATCTTTTTTAACAACTGATATTTCTATTTCGACCAACGAAAAACATTAAATTAATTCATGGTGTATCATGACGACCCTTGTCACATTATCAATTTTGTTAGGTACGCCAATGTATCTAAAATCATTTGATGACAAATGAAATGTGTTGAATTATGATTATTTAAACATAATACGTTGGCTAAGCATGTAATCGGTCTGAATAAATACACGCAGAACAATGGATACAACATTAGGTATTTAAACTTGCATGCGTATTTTCCTTCGTTATATATCAACATAGATCTTTAGGTATACAGTAGAAGTTATATTATGTTGCTGTATGACTGGTTGAGAGCATAGCTTAAAATCTTATCCCTAGCGCTTTTACACACAGCGTGATGATGGTCTCGATTACAATATTTTTGTTATTTTATATGACTCAAAGTCTTTATTTTTAATGCCCCAACCTGTCCCTAAGGAAGACATGCTGTTTTCGAGCCATCTGTCTCTACGTCAGTTTATCAGTCCGCCATTCTATCCGCACTTTTTGATTTCCGCTCTGTTACTCAAACAGTTTTCATAGGATCATCACCAAACTTTCTAGAAAAACTTATTAGCTTTAGACGTATGTCAAGTTAAAACGCCTCACATATTCAAATCCCTGTATGGAGAAAGGGCCCTTGTATTAATTCAAGTTTTTAGTGTGTGTTTTCTTAAATGTGGTTCCGCTCTCTAACTTTACCTGTCTTCATTGGATAGTCATTTATCTTTCAAACAATGTTAATAAGCATAGCATAGAGTAAACATAAAAAATAACCAGCCACATCCAGACATGCACTTTGGAGTAATGGCCTTTGAATTGTTGAAATATATTTATTTGTGTGCTTGAAATATTGTCAGGAACATATCTTAAAAAACTTCCAGATTGTTCAACTTGAAACCTACTTAGTAGGTAACTTAATGGGATACGCAGTGCACAAGAACAATAATTCTTGCTCCCTATTTTTAGAGTGTTTGCCATTCGTTAACTTTTGTCCTTATTTTAAATACATATATAATAAAAACGTAAAGATGCATCAACTTGGAACGTAATAGATGCATTAGATCTCAGTAAGGGGATGTGGATTTCACACGTTTTATAACGCTGGTTCATCTCTTTTAAGAGTTAGTGCGCTTTGTTAAGGTATGCATTTATATTTTGTTTGGAACATACACAGACAACTAAAATTCGTATCAACTTGAAACTTGAGATTTAAGTTATCTCATAAAGAAAGCCGATTATCACCTACCTTTAGAGTAAATTGCATTCGTTAATTTGTTTAATTAAATTTTCTTAGGAGCATATATTGATGACAAAAAGAGGAATCAAATTAAAACATAAAGATCTTCAGATCTCATGATGGGTATGTGCAGTGGACAAGAACTAAAAGTATTGTTGTGGTATTACCGCTTGTTTCATTTAATTTATGTCCCGAACATATCATGAACATTAAAACGGGCATCAACTGAAAACTTCATAGCTAGACAGGTCTTATTGAAAGCATGTACAGTGCATGCTCCACAAGTTGAAATGCTGTTGTTCTTTGTTATTTTTTTATGCTCCCCGAAATAAAATATCGGCGGAGCATATAGTTGCCAGTTTGTCCTTCCTTCCTTCCTTCCTTCCTTCCTTCCTTCCTTCCTTCCTTCCTTCCTTCCTTCCTTCCTTCCTTCCTTCCTTCCTTCCTTCCTTCCTTCCTTCCTTCCTTCCTTCCTTCCTTCCTTCCTTCCTCCTTCCTTCCTTCCTTCCTTCCTGTCCTTCCTTCCTTCCTTCCTTCCTTCCTTCCTTCCTTCCTTCCTTCCTTCCTTCCTTCCTTCCTTCCTTCCTTCCTTCCTTCCTTCCTTCCTTCCTTCCTTCCTTACTTACTTACTTACTTACTTACTTACTTACTTACTTACTTACTTACTAACTTACTTACTTACTTCCTTACTTCCGCCACACTTTTGCTACCGTTTCTCATAGCGCCTTCAATACTTAGCCAATCGCTTTCATATTTGGCATTTAGGTACCTTGCATGGACCTCTACCTTTTGATGGGGTTTGAGGTCACTGGGGTCAAGGTCAAGGTCACCAATGCTCATAATAGACTTCCTTCCGTCACACCTTTGCTACCGTTTCTCATAGCGCCTTCAATACTTTACCAATCGCTTTCATACTTGGCACGTAGGTACCCTGCATGGACCTCTAACTTTTGATGAAGTTTGAGGTCACTGGGGTCAAGGTCAAGGTCACCGAGGCTAATAATAGTGTTTTTAGGTGTTTATTAACACATACATTGACAAAGCACATCATCGGGGAGCATCCATGAGTTTCACTGATATTCTTGTTTGTAATATTTTTATGTAGACAGTCATGATGTATTATTCATATAATGTCCACCTCACACTTATTTATTTGTCAAGTGGCATTTTTCGGAGGGCGTCCGTGTACGATGGACGCATACCTTGTTTTTATTCAGCATTATGCATGTAAACGATACACACAAATTTCATTTTTGTAAATTAACATGGATTTGCATAACACAAGAACACAGTTACCACCTAGAAATCCTTCCATCTCATGTCTGGAATGATTTTACGTGTTCATTATAGGGGCCTTTTCACAGATTTTGGCATGTATTGAAGTTTATTATTAAAAGCTTTATATTGATAAATGTAAACATTGGATCTAAAAAGCCCAGTAAAAAAATCAAGAATAATATTAAAAAAGGGAAAAAAGTAACCCTTAAAAGGAATCGAACCAATGACCCTGCAGTAAAAGTCCACCACTTAGACCACTCGGCCATCCGTGCTCATACAATGACGAATGTATTTTATTCTTTATATATGCAATCTTCGTAGTTTCACAAAATATAACGATAACAACAGAACTCTCCAAATTATTCAATTGCTTCGCGCTGCAACGCTTTATAATTTTCAGTTTTAAAATCGTTAAAAGATGCATACTATGGCTATTTTAGAGTATGGTAAATGTTCAGTTTTACTGTTTCCTCACAAACATCATAACTAAAACGAAAATTTGCGAATCTGAAACAACTTTTTAAAATTTTGTCAATTAACTAAAACGTGAAAAGGCCCCTTTAAGTGTGTACCGTTAAATGAGACGATACACGGCACTTGAGATACATTTATTATATTTGGGATAATTTACTAAATTTCCGTGATGTTCAATTAATTGACTGATTTGACAATATGTAACGAGCATGACAATTTAACGCCTTAACTGTAAACAATTATCGGATAATAAAATCAAACTTTCAGTAGCAGGTTATGTGTATAAAACAATATATTTAAATGTTGTATTGCAACGTGTTAATTGGCGACTTTGAAACCCGTTTTGTTATTTTTAAATTGACTGAAATAAAACAAACCTTATTATGCATTAAATAGGCGACAGAAACATTATACAAAACCCGATGTATGATGCAAACCTAGCCCACACTGACGTCCTATACACATCCAAAGAGGATGAGTCTGGAGGTAATTACCTGATCCACGTGAAATCAATCTTAATTTAGGTTATTGTGAAGCGTTATGTCCAGGAAAAGAGCAGTAAATACACATACACAACATCGAATGCAAAACACCTATATGGGAGTGCATGGAGCATGTTTACAAAACCAAAACAACAGAATAAGCCATGGCGAATCCCGAATTCATTTAAATTGCTTGTTATTATTGCTTTACATTTTTACTGAAATAATGACGTATAAATACGCATTCCATTTTGTCATTTACATAACAAATACACACATAAAATGTATTCATTTGGATCTTTATTGGACGTTGATCCAGACAGAAAGGAAGACGCTGGGACCCGAAACGTTCGGTCTGAACAATCAATGAGCACTGAATCAAACGGTTCTTGGCATGAGTCCTTTCAGACGCCTCTCGGAATTGACGTCCACAGCCATGGTAACCATGGCGATGGCACTGAGAAGGGTTCATCAGTAATGTACGAAAACCTAGGTATGTATTAGTGTGCTAAATACATTAAATAAATCAAAGCGCTTAAGGCACTGAAGTTGTTCGCTATTTCATAATCTTAGACGCATCTCAGTTTTCAAAATTATGTTTTAGCTTTTTATATCGCAAGTTTGAAATGAAAACAACCCATGCACATTTATAATGAGTGTGTCTTAAAGCACAGGACGAAAGTGCGTGCACTGTTTATCCTCATATCTATGTTATAGAGATAACTTAGACAAAATAACAACAATATGTCTCTTTTTTCACAATTGGTTGCTGCAATGGCAACCATCTTTAGAATTGTGGTTGCCTTGCTAAAGAATAACAAGCCTATAATCATTTACATGTTGTGTTATGTGTATCTAATACTTTATCTATTTTCTTAGAATTATTGAGCAGCAACTTTGCCCATATGACAGACTTTTAATGCAGCATTAAGCCCCGTTTTCCCTTAAAGCAGCGTTTCAATGATAAACTGGCCAATGTCGTCGCACAAGCTGTTATAAACACTAGACTGGCCAATATCGGCGCACAAGCTGAACCTATTGTTTACATACAGGCTATTTCATAATCTTAGACGCATCTCAGTTTTCAAAATTATGTTTTAGCTTTTTATATCGCAAGTTTGAAATGAAAACAACCCATGCACATTTATAAAGAGTGTGTCTTAAAGCACAGGGCCCGTATTCACCAAACAATTCTTAGACTTAAGTCTAAGAATAAAGAAAATTCTTAAAATTAGAATATTCAATAATTTCTTTAATTTTGAGTCAAACTCTGCAGTAAACATTTCTATCTATATTATTCTTCATAAAGAACATTTTGTTAATGACATAATTACCAGTGGAGGCCTGTATATATTCAAACACTGAACACATTTTTCTTGGTTGTAAGTCTATTCTTTATTCTTAAGTCTAAGAATCGGTTGGTGAATACGGGCCCTGGACGAAAGTGCGTGCACTGTTTATCCTCATATCTATGTTATAGAGATAACTTAGACAAAATAACAACAATATGTCTCTTTTTTCACAATTGGTTGCTGCAATGGCAACCATCTTTAGAATTGTGGTTGCCTTGCTAAAGAATAACAAGCCTATAATCATTTACATGTTGTGTTATGTGTATCTAATACTTTATCTATTTTCTTAGAATTATTGAGCAGCAACTTTGCCCATATGACAGACTTTTAATGCAGCATTAAGCCCCGTTTTCCCTTAAAGCAGCGTTTCAATGATAAACTGGCCAATGTCGTCGCACAAGCTGTTATAAACACTAGACTGGCCAATATCGGCGCACAAGCTGAACCTATTGTTTACATACAGGCTGTCTGCTGCAGTGCACCAGTGGTGAAGTATAAACAGGCAGTGTTTATCGTTCCTAGCGTAGCTAACGGCAGACTGACTTGCAGTTATCGTTCCTAGCGTAGCTAACAGCAGACTGACTTGCAAAACTGCCTCTCTAACGCTCACAACTAATAAAAGTATATATAAGTTATATCAGTATATTTTCAATGTTGTAATGAAACATGTTAATTGACGGCTTAAATTGCCCCCTTGGTGCAAAAAGGTACCATGTGAAAATTTAAGGCAAATTGTACATTTATGCACCAATTGGGCGAAGTCCACTTGTGTTTTTTTGAAAGATAAAATACTTTTAAAATCAACAAAATTTTGCATGAAATAGGCGACAGAAACATGAAACACAACCCGATGTATGCTGCAACTCAAGAAGACACTGACGTCATATCCCCATCCAAGGAGCATGAACCTGGAGGTAATTACCTATCCAAGCGAAAACAATCCTAATTTGTGACATGTCGAAAAAAAACACAGTATAACATATAAACAGAGTTGGGTGCAAAACACTTTTATTAGAGTGACATTATATGATAAGTGTTGCAAAAACTAAATAAGAATAAAGCATTTAGAATCCCGAGTTCCATTAAGTTGCTGCAGTCCCAGATTATCCATTAGGTAGAGTAGTCAACTGCATAAGGGCCCACGTGACAGTGACGAAAGAATTTTCGTTTCTTACTTAGCCTGATCTAATCATTTGACAAAACCAATTGTTTCATATCAACGTTATGTTTAGATTGAAGGCTTATTTTCTTACCAAGTGACAATCATTTATTATCTTCAAAACCGCATTGTTTTGCTAATAAATTAGCAAAACAATGCGAGTGAAATCGACTGGGAAGTGGCGCTATAGTAAGCACTATGTCGACTAAAAGCCGGTGGCGTGGGCTCCAAAAGTGTCATTGTCTATGGGCCTCCACGTGCTAATCTGGCACTGAATTCCTGGTTACAATTACTAAATATTTCGCTAAAAAATATGTCGCTAAAATACAGATATTTAAATACGAATTGATTTTTGTCCTTTAAAGCCTCTATAACGCTCAAAATCAACGAAACTTTCGTAAAGTACTAGTATTAAGTAAAATAAAAATAATCTAAACCTTAACAATCAGTGTTCCTTATAGCTATAGCCACAATTTCAAAGCTAGATGTGGAATGATGACAAAGATTTTTGTAAATACAAAATGCTCGTTTTTATTTATTTGTGACACAATTAATTACATTTTAATTTTCCGCGAATATATCTATTCATTCGACACACGAACACTAAAATGGCATCATGTTAGTGTTCATGCGTCGTATGGAAAGATATCGTTGCCGGAAATTAAAATGGAATTAAATATGCAAAACAAAAATAAAAAGAGCATTTTGTATTTATATAAACATCTATTTAACCAGACCACATCTGGCGTTGAAATTTCGGCATTTTCCATAAGGAACATTGATTGTTGATTGTTAAACTTTATTTTAAGAAATATCGCACGAATATTGCGTTGATTTTGAGCGTGATAGAGGCTTTAAATAACAAGTTCCGTTCTGCGAGTATGTATTATGAGTAACCTATCCATTAAAAAATGCAAACACTAAAAAGATTTTTATTTGATCTTTAGCAGAGGTTCATTCAGAGAGAAAGGAAGGCATTGGAACCCGTAGAGTTCGGTTTGAACAATCGATAAGCACTGAATCACACGGTTCTTGGCACGAGTCCTTTCAGACATCCTTAGAAGCAAACAACAGACAAGTTAACCATGGTGACGTCAATGAGATTGGTTCATTCAACAAGTACGAAAACCTAGGGAAGTACCATACACTTGAAAAAGAAAAGAAAGGAGCTTTCAAAGATGGTACTGATATTCTGATAAGTAGTGGACGAGATGGAAATCCTATAATAAGAGCCATGTTTGGAATTATTTCCGGGCTTTTAACCGGAGCGATATTCGTGGTAATTCTTCGGTTTACTTTCGACTATACCTATTTTCAAGCAGGAATCATCACTGTAGTCTACACGGTGATCGTTTGCATCGGTCTCGCCTTGTCCTCCATCTGCCGATGCATCATGGCCGTTCTTGTACCGAACTTTTTCACGGGTAAAGGACGGGTTATTATATTGTCGATTATCTTTGGAGTGATGCTATCAGGACCAATCGCGAATATCTCCCACAATTTCAAGGAGAGCGGAAACAGTTTGGCATGCAGCATTGATTTGATCAACACCCAGCTTCAGGTTTTGCAAAGAAAACTTGAGGAACCTGTAAAAGATATGGCCCTATATGTCAACAAACAGAAAGAAGTATTTCGTATTCGCTGCACATCGTTCAATAGTGGAAGCACAGAGTACTCTCGAGGAAATTAACCAAACACTCGCTACTGACGGTCCAACGCTAGAAGCCCTGTACCAGGTTTGTTCCCAAAAGCGAAGTGTTGTGTTTCCGTTTAGAGATATTGAAATGCAATTTTAAATGTCGACACAGAAAGTGACAAGGCAATATAATTTGCTTAGCTTCGACGTATATGCATTTTCCATTTTGTTGATAATCACTCTATTAAAAAAAAGCAGCTACCAAACTAAAGATTCGCAAACTAATTGTTAATATTCATAAACTAATGTGCATTACCAAATATATTGCCATTGATTTGAAGGTTCCGAAAAGCGTTTTGAAACAATTCGTCTTTTTATTTGGTTTCAAACAGCATGTCAATGCATTTTATCTTTTTGATCATATTTGCTTATTAATGTAATAGAGCTATAATTCTATTATAAAACTTTTTTTGTTTATGCTGATATAAGGGAATATTGACCTGCGCTTACATATGCGATGATTCAAATTATGATATAAAAACGACTTTATTAATTTAAAACGACTTTACCAAAGATGCATCAATAAACATTATTGATTGATAACTGTTTGATCATTATTATGCTCCTTATTAATATTTTCAGGAATGTCAGAAGCCAATTGAAGATTTCTTCAGTAAATGCAGACCGTCGTGTAACCAATTTGAGTAAGCAACCGTACACATGAACTGTCGTTACCGTAGTAATATTGTTGATGTTTTAGTTTATCCACAAACAATTGTCTATCTCAAATGATGAAATATTGTTTTCCAGTGCGATTTGTCCTACTTTGTGCATAAATGCCAGGAATACTCTGTTTGGATATTGTGACGACGTCCGGAAAACAACCGCAAATTTCGTGGTTAAGGCTTCAGACGAAACCAAGTAAGTGCATGACTAATTCGAATTCAGATATTTCGACGTAAAATACAGATGCATGTATTGAATAAAGTTCGTAAATGGTCTTAATCCAATCGTTTGTACCACGGCGTGACGTTTATGAACGTTTAATAAGAATTTTGAATGTTCGTAGCTTGCGTATACTTGCTATTCGTGAGAAAATAAGTATCATGCCAAAAACGACCAGCGTAGTTCCAGAGCAGCGTGAACATTAGCGCACTCCATTTTCGCATGACGCTGCTACTTTTATCTGATCGATCTCCCAAAGCTTTCAATCTTTGAAACACTACATGCTGCCCGCTCCGATATTGATAGTTTTTTTTAATGGTTGCATTATTGTACTAACTATTGCTGCTAATAAAATGTTTCGTTAAATTGTATTCACTTGTCAGTGAAGTTTATTTGTTTTATCTCTTTCATTAACATTCCTATCTCAGGAAAGCCTTAAACGACTCTCTGAAGTTGTTTAGCGCAGACGTGGACATGAAAGTTTTCTCTAAAGGTGGCGCGAATTCGTCTAAAACATCCAAGAAGATTCAAGTAGAGATAAACAAGGAAGTAGACGAGAAAGTGAATGTGCTTCGCACGATATCTTTTGTTACGACGAAAGTGCTGTCTGTGTCATTGTTTATTATTTTCATTCAGTCGTTTCTCTATATAAAGTCGTATTTAGCAAAGGATGGATGTGACAACGTTTACGTCACGAAAGATTTCAGGTCGTTTGACGAAGAGCAAGGAAGATTGGGGCAGACTTCTCTACTGCCGCTTAAGAAATGCGAAAGGACTAAGTATGTCGACACGAAATCATGGAAACTTAATAGCTTTGAGCTGAACAATTGTACTACAGGATTAGCGCAAGTGTTCCTTCACTTCATATTTTGCGTCACCGTCGTCTTGTTTGACTACGTCCTTTTCTATATCCTGAACCTTGTACGCATTCACGGCTCGCTGGAACTTGGAATCCAAAGTAACGGGACGATAACGATCGTCGTACATGGAAACGGACCAGTGGCCGATTTTTACCGAGTCATTTTTCAAGGTCTTGACAACAATGAAGGCTTTTCTTCAAATTTGCACTTCAGTCGCTGTTTACCTTCTCCCAACATACCGTACGCCTTGAATATCCCAGTGTTTCTAGCCTTGTATCTGGTCGCTATTGGTGTGGTGTGTCTCAGAGGGTATGGGATGCGTCTGCGAAGAAAGATTTCGGCTTATTATTATCCTGAACAAGAAAATGCCAGGATCGCATTTCTTCACAAGACAATCCAAAATAGTCGCGCTGGAGTTCAACGGTTCTTGCGACAACATGTTAGGTCAACTCACAAAGAATGCACGATTAAAGACCAACTGCGTTTTTCAAAATGGTTAAGGTCAAAGTGCCAGTGCCTCGAAAAAGTTCTTCCGAACAGGAATCAGCGCAAGTGCACGAGCTGTGGACAAACGGACAACGAGAGTGGATCTTCTTTAAAGAATTGTACTGAGGAAAAGGCGGGAGAGACCTGCAAGGCGATGTATTGTGTAGACTGCAATGCGGCTTTGGCGGGAGAGTGTCCGCTGTGTTGCGACAATGACGTCGCTTTGAAGGAGTAGATTATGCAACTTCCAAGTTCAATTCATGTACCTGTTTAACGTATTTTAATGAATAGCTATGCATAACTTCTGTCAATAGATACTATTCTTATTTACACGGTTTCTGGAATGTACATGTACTCGTACGAAATTAAATATGTGCAAATGTTATCCTATTCTTGACTTTAAGCATTAGTAATCACCCTTTTAAACATATATGTATGTATATACTATATGGTAATTTAAACATAATCAAACTTTTTTTTATATTCAAAAAGGTACTTTGAGCTCACAAGATTGCTTCATGCCTAAATTGTGTTCTGTACTTGATTTTCGATGCTGACCAATTCTTGAAAAATGAATGTCGCCAAAATGTCGAGCCTTTTGTCGATGCTGCTTGTAATTATTATAATGCTGCACCATGCACAAATTTGCCAGTTGACCCTTAAGGGTAACTTTGAGCTCTGACGTGACATGTCGTCCAATGATGATGAGCATTTTTGGTAAGTTATTTAAATTGCGCGTTTAATTTCAAAGCTACACTCTGGACAAGTATGGACTCACGCACGTGATTGCAGTCCGCACAGGCTAATCAGGGACGACACATTCCGCCTAAATTGGATTTTTGCTAAGAAGAGACTTTATTTAAACGAAAAAAGTCATAACAGCGGAAAGTGTCGTCCCTGATAAGCCTGTGCGGACTGCACATGCTAATCTGGGACGACACTTTACGCACATGCATTATGCCCAGTTTTCTCAGAACACGACTCTTATGGTCAACGCAATGAAACAAGACATGCAATACCCATGTAATTCGTTTTTGGCATATGAAACTATGACGTGACTTTCTTTCTTATGTGACGTTATTAACTTCAATGCTCAGGTGCGCACATATGATCGTAATTTAATGAACCAAACCACTGTTCTTCTAGTAACTTTAGAAGTGTTATGCGTCTACAAAAAAAAGTTGTTTTTAAACAAATGTTAATGTTTGCTTAGTGTCAAAATTAAAGGTTAACGGTCCACTATACGAAATGTATTCTATGCACTTTGTCCTAGTCTTGCCTTTGCTCAGCATCCTTTGAAATGTCAGACATGTTGATGGTATGATGAGTCAGGGTGTCTCTTGCAAGACCTCTGTCAATGTCATTGTTCCATGTAAAAAAATGTTTGATTTAAGAAATCAGCCAATTAAGTGTATTTCTAAATGATGTAAATAAAGTGATCAATATAATCAATATGATAAGAAGTGTCGTCCTTAAAACAATGTTCCTTAGTTCAAGGTCAAAATTGAATATAACATAGTTGCGTTTTAGAATTAAACGTTTAATACTGTGTCCGAAGGAATCACTTTATCCAGAATGGATAAATTTTTACTAGCTAAATTCTTTTTTAGCCTTTTTCACCATTTGACGCCACTTTTCTTTTATTTCTATCCCGGATCGGAAGTGGTTTCCAACCGAATTAACTTTATCGGCGATTTGTTGCCAACATTGTTTTAGTTTTGCTTGAGTCACCTTATCGGAAAAATTACTTTCCAATAAGGGATGGTTCTCGGCAAACTCCTCCTCCAAAGCTGAAAGTTCAGAGGCCGTATAATTTGGTCCTCTTTTTCTCTTTTCCGCTGCCGTATCCATATTAATAGAATTTGACGTCTGGCTTGACGACATGTCGGCCATTTTGCTTTTACAATGGATTATGGGATATGTGTACAAGATAACCAGTAGATACATTTACCCAACATGGATAGTTATCCAGCCTGGGTAAATATTTCCAACAACGCATTTATCCAGCCTAGTTAGTTATCCAGCCTAGTTAGTTACCCAGCTTGGATTACTTTAACCGGCGGTTAGAGCTATCCAAGGAGATAAAATAACCTAGTGTACGAACAACTGGGTCCTGGCAAAAGTGATCATCATGATGAGACTGCAGGGCGGACGTCTGCGGTTAAGGTCACAATTCAAGATGGTAAAATGTCTGTATTTTCAAATAACCTACCAAAGTCATCTGAACGATGAGATTGATTGTTGCACGCACTTACTTTCGAAGGTCTGTATATTCAAGGTTAAGGTCACAATTCAGAGCCACGCTTATGAAATTATTACTTGACCATTCGTCTTTTAAATAACTGTTCAAAATTTAAAACTTTCATGAGACTGAGTGTCGTGCGTATTAACCGGTTTCCTTGGTGAAAGGTCATGGTTTACATAGAAAGGTTAATATCCAAATGCATGTCTTTTCAAATAAACAACAGAAATGATTTGCATGCTGAGTTAAAGTGTTGCGCCCGAAAAGCAGATACCTAGGCCAAAGGTCAAAATCATAGTTAAATTTCAAAGGAAAACATCTCAGTCGAGTTTTTGTCTAATATTTGTCAGATTTTTCGTATTGACTGGCGTTTCTTTGTTAATGGCACAATAAACCAAATTTATAGTTCACTGTTTTTTATGTTTCAATTATTCACTTCCTTGTGACACACATCCGCCCATAACCGGAAGTCTACTTAAGAATACAAACATGTGTTTCGACATTGGTGATTAAAGACACTCTTGTGTATCCACATTAAACGTCAAAGTTTAGTTTGCTTCACGTGGAAAAGTGTTCCTCCATAACTTTAATATATTTTATTTAAAATGATAATATAACATGAAACCAGTTACAATTTTCTTTTTAATATAAATACAATTCACAATGAAAACTTAAATTGTTCAGAGTAAAGAAAACCCCAGATCCGTTTGACATTAAACTTAGATAGCGATGTACATCTAAACGGACAAAACACTTAAAAGTCAAGCAGTTGATGTTTATTGTAGCAAGAGGACCAGGATTTCGCTCACTTGAGTTAAAGTAGTTAAATAATTGATTTTGAATTGGGTTTTTTATCTTCAAATTACCCAGTTTTAAACTCAAGATCAACATTTTACATGTGTCCTGGTGACAGAGTTTTTTTCTCCACTTGATCAAGATTTAAACTATACTTATATATTCTTAATATAACATTCTCACTAAGTTTCATCATCAACATTGAGTCATTAATGTGAGCGAAGAGGCCACGACGATTATCGTGATATTTCGATTGATAATTATCAATAAACGAACACATAGTTCTAATATTTTTTGTAGACAGAAGTGTGGTTCGCTTGTTGGAAAATAAGTAACACATTCTTTTTTTAAATATCTAACAATCCCTTCACTTCCTTAAAGCTCGATTTTGTTTCCTTTACTAAACCGGTAAATCGACTAGTGTCAATAACCGTGAACAGGAAATTTATAAGAGTTAACTTTGAAAGATACTACTTACATTTTACATACCAACGTACTGTGTGGACATTACAGCACATCGTCTAAACAAGATATCATATATTTGAACACGACAACAACCCCTTAAAACAAGCAAAACTACGAATTGACTAAAACAGCAACCCGTTTAAAAAGAGAGCATAACTTTTAACAATACAACATTATCTTTGAATCAGCTCACCTACCGTATTAATATAACAGTGACACCATTGCACAAGACATTATACCATTTAATCAAGCCAGCATCACGTTTGAACAAGGCAACATACCGTTTGAACAAGAAACCATATATTTTGAATAAAAAACATACCGTATTAACAAAATAACATATCGTTTGAACAAGACAAGAAACCGCATAGATAACATACTATTAGAACAAGATTACATATCATTTGAACAAAAAAACATATCGTTTGAACAGGCCAACATACCGTTTGAAAAAATAACATTACGTTTGAATAAAATAACATACCAGATAAGACAGCATATCTTTTGAACACGATTATGGTACTTTGTTACACGCCAACTTACCGTTTGAACACGCCAACGTACCGTTTGAATAAACGACAAACAATTGGAAGAAGGCTTCATAACATATGAACAAGAACACAAACCGCTCGAACAAGACATCATACCATTAAAACAAGCACACATACTGTTTTATCAATAAAACATACCTTTTGAACAGGACAACATACTTTTTAATAAGACAACATACCATTTAAACAAAAAAAAAACAGTTTAATTAAGAAAACATATCGTTTGAGCAAGACCACATACCATTAAAACCAGAATATAATATCTTTTGAACAACAAGACAATACATATGTATAACTTTTAAACAATACAAGACACCAAAGTAAAGAAACCTTTTGAATAACATAACATTTCGTTTGAGCAAGACAGCAAACCATTTGAATCAGATTACAAACCGTCTTAACGGGACAACATGCCGTTTTAATAAGGTAACATACCGTTTGAAAAAACCAACATACCTTCAAAATAAGACATTATATTGCTTGAACAAGACAATATCCCATTTGAGCAGGAAGACACTTCGTTTGAACAAGACAAGATACATTTTAAACAAAAATACATGAAGTGAAACTGGTGGTGAGGAACCTTATTAAGTTAGTATACATTGTGCAAAGGAAGCAATTTCACATTTTTCACATTTTATCAAATATGCGAAACCACATCTCATGAAGTAACATTGATTAACACTGCCAACAAGCAAATATATTTATAACGTTATACCGTTTAAAAAATGGAATTAAACCATTCAAATATTGAACCAGTATACCTTAAAAGAAATATCAAACATTCTATTATAACAGAATACCATTTGACTAACAACCAGCACTTGGTGTCTTTGCGAGTGATCTAAAAAACGCTCCCACATGGAGATCGAGCCCTGACCTCTCTGTCGCTAGGCGATAAATCAGCATATCCAATACGCCACGGCAACCTCATGTTTGTGACAAATCGCCGTATATATTAGTAAACGATATTAATATATTTAAAAAAAGTAAATGTAATTATATAAGCACTAATTTTTACGATATTGTTACACACTGAAACGTGGTTTTTATTTTGTGTTATTTTTACCTTAAAAGCAGGTTCTTTTGACAATTTACGTTCGCCCAATCTTAGCACATGAGCAAACTATATTGTGAACATAATGGAACGCCGTTCTGACACAATAACAAGTCTTACGATATTCTAAGATAATGAAACGCCTTAAGGACATAATTAGACACCACAACAGAATGAATCAGAACGAATTCTGTTAATATGTACGTTGTTAGTCGCATGAGGAGAATATCGCCAGATGAGCGCTTAAACTTTGGAAAAAACTCTCTTTCGATTTAAAGTGCGTGATTAAGAATAATTTTCTCATTATAGAAATAAGTCAGTTCATATTGTGACGCATCCGTTTTAAACAGACACACCAATTAAGGACATCGGCGAGCGACGTTGCGGACTTCCGGTTAATACACAGGCGTATCCGTTTTGGTGCAACACGACCCATCATATACTTATGCATTGTCATTGTATCTGCAAATAAAACATCATGTGTGTTGCTGTAATATTTTGATCTTTTACAAAACAATATGCTGTTGTTTTTTGGAAGTTATTATGCAATCATTATTAAGGTTCGTAAATTATTTTTAGTGGTGATTTTACCGTTCTCCCGGTATGAACCGCTAGAGGGCAAAATCTTTATTCGTATGGGAATAAATAGACATGCGTGCAAGGTCAACACCGATCTATGCATTTATAGACATGCGTGCAAAGTAAACAGATTTCTAGGCATGCGAGCACTGCCAACATAATTTTAGGCATTTATGTAGATGTGTACACAGCCCACAGAGTTCAAGTCATATATAGAGATGCGTACAGAGACCAAAGAGTTCTAGGCATGTATATATATGCGTGAACAGCCCACATAGTTCTAGTCAAATATAGAGATGCGAGCACAACCCACAGAGTTCTAGTCATTTATAGAGATGCGAGCACAACCCACAGAGTTCTAGTCATTTATAGAGATGCGTACACAACCCACTGAGTTCTAGTCATATATATAGAGAGATGCGAGCACAACCCACAGAGTTCTAGTCATGTATAGATATGCGAACAAAGGCCACAGAGTTCTAGTCATGTATAGAGATGCGTACAAAGCCAACAGAGTTCTAGGCATTTATAGAAATGCGAGCACAACCCACAGAGTTCTAGGCATATATAGAGATGCGAGCACAACCCACAGAGTTCTAGGCATTTATAGATATGCGTGCAAAGACCATAGAGTTCTAGTCATGTAAAGACATGCGTGGTCTGTACACAAGAGCATCGTTAATAACTTGGTGTATACATTGTTACATTATTAAATGCGATGACAACCCTTATATTTTTCAATGTATGTTAGGTACGCCACTGTATGTTTATAATTGTCCGCATCTCAATAAAAAATTAAATCTGCTTGATTATGATCATGAAACGGAATACGTTGGGCCATTGGCAATAACAAACATTTTACAGATGCAAATACATGGATAGGAGAATAGGTATTGTAACGTTTTTGTTTTTCTTTGTTACATAATTAGAAGTTATATTATGTTGTATTAAAATATGTCCAGGTACTGTAATGCGCTTTTTGTAAACAAAACCGGATTTAAGTATGTATGTATTTATATATATATTTTTTTTATTTTATTTACTTGTGATTCATTTATTCATTTGTTGTTCGTTCAAAATACCTAAATGACGAATTTGAATCTCATGTTTAAATGATTTTTGTTTTAAAATGCTTAAAATACTCCATAAATGATGCCCTATCCATTTGCAAATCGTAAACAAAACGAAAGATACTAATTACATTACCCCGCAATATGAATTTTACAGGTTAGATATATATCATGCAAAACCCGATGTACGAAGCAGCCCAAGCCGACAATGACGTCATATGCACGACCAAAGACCTCAAACTCAGAGGTAAATATGCACGTGAAATCAATTTTATTTGTGTCAGTACTCCAGCGACCAATCCAAGCTAAATGTAAAAAAACAATTGAAGAATTAGACGTTTGTCAACGTGAACTAATTCTTATTTGCGCAAAAGAAAAACATTTAAAAACTGGAAGTAATGCGTACAAAAACATCACATTTAATTTGCCCGATAGTTCAATGACATTTCATAACATTAAAAGACATTCATTTTTACCAATACAATTTCTTTTGAATACAATACAATTTCTCTAATGAAAACTAATGGTATAATTCTTCATGAAACACCACAATTTAAGTTGCTTTGAATTTTCTGCCCTTCGAATAGTAGTAATAAGTAGCCATATAGGCGTTTACATTCAATTGTACGCTTAATTGCACTTCCGAAGGAACACTTGAATCACGCTTAATTATCAACAACCAATCAACATACAGTGTATCAACTTAATTGTAATGCATGCCCTGAACCTTATAGAGCATGTGCGAGTGTGGGGTCCTTGTGCTTTACGCTCAAAAGACGTTTTTGATAATAATTGATTTACTATCGCATTTAATTCATCTCTCAGAACAATCTTATCGCTAAAACATATAAGCCTCAATCTGAGATACTGGGCCTTACTGCATGTGCGTAAAGTGGAGGCCTCATATCAGCCTGTGCAGTCCGTGCGAGCGAATAAGCGACGACACATTCCTTTTAATGGGGTAAAGGATGTCTCTTCTTAGCAAAAATCCAGTCGAGGCGGAAAATTTCGTTCCTCATTAGTCTGCATAATACCGTTTGGTGAAATAATCTCGACCTGCGTGTAGATGTTTCTATGGAAGAGATAATCTAGACCTGCATATACCGATGAGCGCGGTATTCTCGATCTGCATAAACAAAGGGACGAGATAATCTCGTTCTGCATATACAAAGGGACGAGATTATCTCGTCTGAATATACCTATGGTCGAGATAATATATAACTGCAAAGTCCAATGGGCGCTATGATCTCGATCTGCATACAGCTATGGATGAGATCATCTAGACGTGTATATACATGTAAACAAGATAAGCCAGCAAATTGTTTACATTTTTTATTAATTTGCCTTATTGCAGAGGCTGTGTCCGAAAAAAAGCAAGCTGCGGGTATCCGTAACGTTCGGTTTAACAACCCAGTGAGCGTAGGAACGCACGGCGACGTCACTGAGTGGGATGCATCCAGAAAGAATGGAAACTTAGGCCTGTATAACCGTCTTAAAGAGGAAACGCATATGCTGTTCCACACTGGACGAGATGAAAATCCGAAAATAAAAGCAGCTTTTGGAATACTTTCCGGACTATTAACGGGACTAATATTTCTGGTAATTCTTCGGTTCACTTTCGACTATACATATTTACAAGCAGGAATCATCACTGTAGTCTACACGGTGATCGTTTGCATCGGTCTCGCGTTGTCCTCCCTCTGCCGATGCATCATGGCCATTCTTGTACCGAACTTTTTCACGGGTAAAGGACGGGCCATTCTATTGTCGATTATCTTTGGAGTGATGCTATCAGGACCAATCGCGAATATCTCCCACAATTTTAAGGAGAGTGGAAACAGTTTGGCATGCAGCGTTGATTTGATCAAAGACCAGCTTCTCGTTTTGCAAAGAAAACTAGACAAACCTGTTAAAGATATTATTCTAAATGTCAACAAAAAGAAAGAAGCATTAGAAAAGACCGTATTCGCTGCACATCGTTCAATAACGGAAGCACAAAGCACTCTCAAGGAAATTAGCCAAACACTCGCTACAGCCGGTCCAACGCTCGAAGCCCTGTACCAGGTTTGTTTTCCACAGCAATTTTATATGCGCCTGTTTAACCCTTTGCATGCTGGGAAATTTGTAGTCTGCTAAAATGTCGTCTGCTGAATTTCTAAAATTAGCATTTTTTTCGATTTTTTTTTCAAAAAAAATACTATCAGAATAGCAAACAGTTTGGATCCTGATGAGACGCCACGTTCTGTGGCGTCTCATCTGGATCCAAACTGTTTGCAAAGGCCTTCAAAATTCGGTTCCAGCACTGAAAGAGTTGAATATATTATAAAGCTTTTAAAATAGTTCTACAAACAGATACACCGATATAAGCCATTATATTGCATGGCCTCGGACGTGCATAAATGTGCGCAAACCTCTTTGTTGACCTCTATATAGCCTCACTAATGCCATAGCCCACATGGTCCGCCTATTGACACTCCTATACGAATGCATATAATCATTTGATAGTTTGCATAAACAGCGATACCTTATTGCCTATCAATATCACACAGAAAATACATGCTAGAAAATACAAGCCAAGAACACTAATAATTCTTATGCTTCTTCTCATGTAACCTTTATTGCTGAGAACACGTGTACAATTTTTATTTATTTATTTTCAGGAATGTCAGAAGCCATTTAACGATTTTTACAGAACTTGCACGTCCAAGTGCCCATTAGGGTAAGCAACTGTAAACAAGTGCTCAATTTTACATATTAAACGTTTCATCGGTTGACGACCTGTGCTTAAGACCTACCGGTTTTTATCATTTAAGTCTTGCCTACTCATCGAATGGTTCGAGCATAACTACTCGACCATTCAACGCCGTAGTGCTGTTTTTAAGGTTGGCTATGTTAAACCACACGGGCATAGAACCATGGGAGCCAATTTGTCCGTTATTTTTTCTTCAGTCGATGTGTCCGATAATTTAATTAAAAAATCTTAAGAGCTTTAACAAGCGCACATAGTTAATAATTTGAATTTTAGGCGCAAGTGTTTTTTTAATTGAAAATTTAGGAAAATAGGTATCCTTTTTGCATATTCAAGAACAGAGGTAGCCCGATTTTGAAAATCAGGCACAGAAGTGCCACTGTGCTTAGTGGTCCTCGGCAACTGTTTGACTACATGTATTGATACAAAACTGCTTTTCAAAAATGACGCAATGTTGCTTTCCAGGCCTATGTGTCTTTGTAACGAGGCCAAAGATATATCTGCTGGGTTATGTGACAACGTTAGAAAAGCCTCCGATTATTTCGTGACTACAGCTGCAACCAAAACCATGTATGTACCCTGAAAAACTTACCCCATAGTTTGTTCTCAATACTGAAAATGCTTTATTGCCACACTAATCTTATAATCGATTTGTTTTTTAGTTTTAATAAGATTTGCAAGAATGACGGATGCGTAATGGATCGGTCATTTTGGCATTTTCGGTTGAAGTTTTTGTTTGCGCACAATAAAAACAACATTTTCCAGTTGGAACATCTACACTTCACAAACATTTTTTTAAATTGAATAGGGTGTCTCAAAGAACGTAATTAAGCTACCGAAATGATACAAGCTGATATGAGCTGGGTGATTATTTTCTGTTTATCTCGATTGAACCAGATTCGAACACGGTCCTAATATTGCCGGGATAAGCCCTCTGACAAGGATTCATCAAGATTGAGTCATATATTGGGCCTCTCGAGTTGTTATATAAGATTTGACCTGTTCAGCTAGTTTTTGATTTCACGTAACGCAAATTCAAATTTTGCATAAGACGTCGCGCTCAGTACTGGCGTAAAGTTACGTAACGTCAAAAATGCGGAAAATGAATACTGACGTTAAGGTGTATTTTTAGCTGTTGACTCTTGATTCTTTTTGTTGTTATGTGGCAGTTATTCTTCCGAATTGTAAAGCTTATATATCAAAACACGCAGAATTGATATGTCTTTTCGACGAGATAAATATTGTTTTGAAGACAAGTTGCAGGACAACTAGATTTCTTATTAAACTGAAACATCCTTTATCTATTTTCAATTACTGTTTAATTGACTATTTTATCTTAAGTGATTAAAGGGATTTTTTTAATAAAAAGTGTAATGTTTGTAACAACTATGCGAGGCAAACACTATGTGGTGAGATCATGTGAGCCGCGTTCTGAGGAAACTGGGCTTAATGCATGTGCGTTAAGTGTCGTCCCAGATTTGCCTGTGCAGTACGCACAGGCTTATCAGGGACGACACTTTCCGCTTTTGTGGTATTTTTAGTTTCAAGGAAGTCCATCCTTACAGAAAATCAGGTTAAGGCGGAAAGTGTCGTCCCTGATTAGCCTTTGCGGACTGCACAGGCTCATCTGGGACGACACTTTACGCACATGCATGGCATTATGCCCAGTTTTCTCAGAACACGACACATCTTAATTATATTGATTATCTGCACTGTCTTAATTAGTAACGGTGGTCTGGACGCACTGAAATACATCAACTTATCCATTTATTTCAGTCTCGTGCAAATTTACAATGTTAATATAACAATTTGCACATAAAAGTATCATATGTGTTATGAAAAGAACGTCTGTTCTGTGAAGAACTACACGAGGCTACATACTGATACAGCATTTAGTTGCTTATTAACATCAACATTATTATAAGAAATACACGACATAACATAATATAAATAATATTAATAATACATGTACATTACACGGATCGACAAAGTTCTAGACCGTTACATAATTTGAAATTTCACATCTTCACATATAAACACAAGAAACAGCAGATATATATCAACTCACATCGCATGTATAATAATAACTCCCGCAACACAAAAGTATACATTGTCAATCGAATGTGACAATGGTTGGGTTCAGATTAAGCTATTTATTAATTACAAATTTAAGTAGTTATAAGTGTAGTTAAATAGTACGGTATAAGCTTCCAATGGCTTTAGATGCGATGACGAACAACTCGTAAATACTTATCATTAATGAAACAAATTTCTGTTTTGTTCTGTCTTACAATTATTGTTATCATCAAACATCTAAAATGTTCAAACTGTTCAGAATGTCTTGGTGGAGGTTCTCATCTACGCTAATACGTGTACTTCCGTTTTTGTCTTTCTCGGTCAAAATGTAACAAACCGCCACCGAATACAAAAGGGCTTTTTTCCTCTTAACGATCTTATAGATTGTAAGATTAATCTCTGTTTTCCTGGTGTACCGGGTATACATTCTTTAATTTTTCGCACAATGCGC
Organism: Dreissena polymorpha; assembly: GCF_020536995.1. Classification (NCBI taxonomy): domain Eukaryota; kingdom Metazoa; phylum Mollusca; class Bivalvia; order Myida; family Dreissenidae; genus Dreissena; species Dreissena polymorpha. The sequence goes on along the minus strand of NC_068370.1, from coordinate 5,379,766 downwards.
AATTTTTCCATCCGATTTTTGAATTCATATGGCGTGTTATCTGTTTGCTGAGGTTTATTTTCGGACGACTTGTTTTCTCTGTATTTTGATACGTACTGTCTGTTGTTTTCTTTCTTGGCGTTTTTCTTTTGTTTGTGTTTTTATACACGCAAAACATTCAATGAAGGCTTCGAACTGACTGACCAAGCTCTTGTTGAAGGAATAGGGGTGCCTAATCTGTTTTCCCGTTTTGACGAGTTAATGTTGTCACTACATTTTTGTATTGTTTCGGTAATGTTTCAATTTTCTTACTCTTTCTTTTTCTCTTTTTCTTTTTTATAGTTCTCTTTTTTTCTGCGTTTTATTTAAACTGCATCTTAAACATACAAAATGCATGCATATAATCATTTTTTAGTAATCGACCGCCGTTTCGTTTTGAAATCATTTCGTTGTAGATATTTGTTACGCATTACACGCATTTTTTCTGCGTCATTTCGAAAAAAACATCTCTTTATTAACCCGTCACTTTCTTTTTCGCATTTTATAATAACATTTTCAATTAGGTTTGTTTTTACTCTTTCCATCGATGTATAAATTATGGATTTGTTTAAAAAAATGTGCATACTGTGGGAGATTTTATAAAAACCCTTCCCGCCTTTTCTTACTTTACGTCAGTACTGAGCACGACGTCATGTATTTATTTATAAATTGTTATTCTTGAATCGTTTCAGCAATATTGATTCATAGCAGTGGCTTCTAGAGAGATCACATCATTTTCTAAGATTTTATCAAGTGACTTGTTAATGACTCCACTTTATCCAAACTCCAAGTGGGTCTAGATATTTTATAACAGTCTGATCAAGTTTCATGAAGTTTGTAAAACAGATGGCATTTTGAGTGGAAACGAGCTAAATGTTGACGAAGAAAAGATGTTTATATGGTTTGACCTGGTGAACTCGATTGTTCCCTACTTTACCCATTAAATTAGGTTATGGTTTGAGCCAGTCTATTTTTGTTCGGAGGTTAGTTATATAGCACCCCACGCAATTTTCATATAAAAAGTTTAATATCAGACAGCAATTGCAGCTCTCGCGTTAATCATACAGATGTCTGAGTTCCTCTTTGGGGTATTTTATGTTTATTGAATTCATGGGTAAGTCTAAATAAAGCGATAGAAGAATACCCCGTTTATTATTTTTTCTATCAATATTACGACAACCTTTTAGAAATTTTTTTTTGTTTTGATAAATATGTAATGGTATTTGCTATGTCTTTTCTTTTTTTTCAATTTATCTATTAACTTATTAGAAAGTTTTTTCAGTTTATACCGGAAGCATGTGCATTAAAGCGAAAATATATGTTTGAATGGTAAATCTCCATAACGAATGCTCATCTTTGTTATAATTATTATGGCCATAGAGAGTGAATATATGTTTATTATTTTAAGTACCGCAAAATCTCTTCCAGTAAAGAAACACATTTCTATCTCAGGGTAGCTTTGGACGACGCTCTGAAGTTGTTTACCGCAGACGTGGACATGAAAGTGTTCGCGAAAGGTGGCGCCAATTCGTCTAAAACATCCAAGAAGATTCAAGAAGAGATAAACAAGGAAGTGGACGAGAAAGTGAATGTGCTTCAAATGATATCCTTTGTTACAACGAAAGTGCTGTCTTTGTCATTGTTGATTATTTTCATTCAGTCGTTTCTCTATATAAAGTCGTATTTAGCAAAGGATGGATATGACAACGTTTACATAACGAAAGGTTTCAGATCGTTTGACGAAGAGCAAGAAAGATTGGGTCAGACTTCTCTACTTCCGCTTAAGAAGGGCGAACAGACCAAGTATGTCGACACGAGATCATGGAAACTGAATAACTTTGAGCTAACATATTGTACTACAGGATTAGCGCAAGTGTTCCTTCACTTCATATTTTGCGTCACCGTCGTCTTGTTCGACTACGTCCTTTTCTATATTCTGAACCTTGTACGCATTCACGGCTCGCTAGAGCTCGGCATTCAAGGTCAAGGGACGCTTAAGATAATCGTTCATGGAGACGGTCCAGTGAAAGATTTCTACGAATTTCTTTTCCAAGGTCTTGACATCAATGAAGGTTTTTCATCTAATTTGCACCTCGGTCGGTGTTTACCTTCTCCTAACAAACCGTACGATTCGAATATTCCCGTGTTTCTAGTCCTGTATCTGGTCGCTATTGGCGTGGTATGTCTCAGAGGGTACGGGATGCGTCTGCGGAGAAAGATTTCGGCTTATTATTATCCTGAACAAGAAAAGGCCAGGATTACATTTCTTCACAAGACAATCCGAAATCGTCGCGCTGGAGTTCAGCGCTTCTTACGCCAGCAAGTCAGGTCAACTCACAAAGAATGCACGATTAAGGAACAACTGCGTATTTCAACGTGGTTAAGATCCAATTGCCAGTGCCTCGATAAGGTCCTTCCAAATAGGAACCAGCGTAAGTGCACGAGCTGTGGACAAACGGGCAAGGAAAGTGGTTCAACAATAATTAACTGCGCTGATGAAACGACGGGAAAGACCTGCAAGGCGATGTATTGTGGAGACTGCAAGGCGGCTTTAGCGGGAGTGTGTCCGCTGTGTTGCGACAATGACGTCGTACTGAGAGACTGAATTATGCAACTTACTGGTACTAATCTATGTTCCTGATGAAAATATTTTAATGAAAAAACACACACTCTATCCGCTTGTACTAATATACTATTCTAAATCACGGGCTTTTTTGGAATAAATACGTTGACAAATACTTCTGTGATTATGCCATTATAGTTTACCTATAACAGATCGTATTAAACATTCCATGTAAGCATCATATAGGGATATAGCACTTAGACGAAATGACGATGAGAGCAAAGCAAGGTCTGTATGGACATAGGGACACGCTGTGCAAATAAGCGTTCTGTATGTCTGTACTTTGCTGTGTACGCCATTTCCACTGTCGACCACTGGTTTAAAAAATGTAGCAACCACTCAATAATAATATAATGCTTTAATTATTCAACATAAGCTTTTATATTCATAATGGTTTTTGGTTATATAGTGTTATCTTAAAAGCGATTTGTGAAGTTCGCCTTTACCTGAGTTATTAAAAAAGACACGAACTGTAAAGGCACTGGTCAGCTTTAAAATTACAATCAGGTTTAAACAAAATAAAACTCTAATAAAATTCGGAATTCAGATATAAAATATACTATCAATGCCATAGAATACTATTAAAACAATGCTAGTGTCTGTTCACATTTGTATCCAAGGTTATACGTTTAAGTATTTTTGGTCAAATAGAAAAGCAAGTTTACACTTCGTAACTTAAATGTGTACTGTTTTTGTGATGAGCATAAAATATCCGAAATATTATGTAAACAGTATTCAATTATTGTCACTAATAATTAATGGCTTTGTTTGAGTCCTTTAAACTTAATGGTTAAACTTAATAAAATGCAAATGGCGAAAATATTATCTGTATTGTTTTATCTTTATTCCAATATGATATATGAATTATAACAATTGTTTTCCTGCCACCGTTGCAAATTGCTTTTTAATTTAAACTTGTAGTGTGGACAAATGATTTTTTCGTAAATATATGTACACTAACATAAATGAGATAACAAGTATTTATTGTTTATTTAAACTTGATTGAGGGACGGAAAAAGACGCCAACGTATGGTAACAATTTCTAGCAATTTTTTTTAAAAATAAACAAGAGGGCCAAGATGGCCCTAGTCACTCACCTGAGAGGAGTCGGTTCATTCAATCTTTACCTAATGTCAAACTTGACCTAGATATTGACCAGACAAACATCCTGGTCAAGTTTCATCATTATTGAACCAAAACTCTGGCGTAGTGTTTTTGTTTTTGTAAGATTTGAAATGGTGACCTATCATCAAACTTGACTGAGATCTTTCAGCAACTTTGATAAAGAATGCTTGAGAAATGTGAATGTTTACAAACCAAATGTGGACGGACGGACAGCGGACAAAGACCAATCCTAAAACCTCACCTGAGCAATCAGGTGAGCTAAAAAGTGTGTTTCACCGATCTGAGCCATTTTCCAACTTGTCCAAGAAATCAATAAAACCAATGTATTGACTAAGTTTTATGATGATAAGGCAAAATATGTGACTTCCATAGTGTTCAATCACAAGGTTTCTCTATATATAGTCACATAAGGAAAACTGCCACACCCCCCTGGCAGCCATGTTTATTGACCCATCGGGACCATTTGCAAACTCATATGAGATATATATATATATAACCAATCTTTTCACGAAGTTTTATGATGATTGGGCAAAAAATATGACTTCTATAGTGTTCACAAGCTTTTTTTACTATATAAATATAAGAAAACTGCCCCCCCCCCCCCGGCAGCCATGTTATTCAACTGACCGGAACCATTCTCCAACTCAACTCTCGTATCAAGGAAACAAATGTTCTGACCAATTTTCATGAAAATTTGGCAAAACATGTGACTTCTAGAGTGTTCACATGTTTTCACTATATACATATGGAGAAAAATGCCACGCACACTGGCGGCCATGTTTTTTCACCGATCTGGACCATTTTCGCACTCGTCCGACATATCAATAAAACCAATGTTTTGATTAACTTTCATGATGATTGGGCCAAAACTGTGACTTCTAGAGTGTTTACAAGGTTTCTCTATAGCCATATAAGGAAAAGAGCCCCGCCCACTGGCGGCCATGTTTTTCAACGGACCGGAACCACTTTAAAACTCAACGAACATATCATTAAGACAGACATTTAGACAAAGTTACATGAAGATTGGGCATTAAATGTGACATCTACAGTGTTTACAAGCTTTTTCTTTTTTTTTGACCTAGTGACCTAGTTTTTGACCCTGCATGAACCAGTTTCGAATTCGATCGAGATATCATTGGGACAAATCTTCTGACCAAGTTTCATGAAAATCGGACAATAAATGTGGCCTCTAGAGTGTTTACGAACAAATGTTAACGGACGGATGGACGGACGGACGTACGACCGGTCACAAAAGCTCACCTGAGCAATCAGGTGAGCTAAAAAATCTTAGTCTACCAGATGTTATGGAAGTTTTATTAAAGCATAGTTGTTTCCATTGATCAAATCTCACATTAAATATTAAGGTCCAGAAGGGCGGCAAGCGGGTAGGGGAGAGCTAACAGGAGCAGGAGCTCCTTGATATGTGTCGTGTTCTGAGAAAACTGGGCTTAATGCATTTGCGTTAAGTGTCGTCCCAGATTAGCCTGTGCATTCCGCTTTTATGGTATTTTTAGTTTCAAGGAAGTCCCTCTACCAAAAATCAAGTTTAGGCAGAAAGTGCCGTCCCTATTTTCTTCCTATTTAAGTTTATATTTGACTTTCGTATTTTCAATTATTCACTTCCCTTTTAGCACACATCCGTTTCAACCGACAACCCACTTAAGAAAACAAACATGTGCTCATGCTGACAAATGGTCCACTGGAGGTTAAACTATTAGTTCACTTATTTAATAAGGAAGTGTTAAAGGAAAATCTTTTTAAAACAAGAGATGTGTTCGTCAGAAACACAATGCCCCCATTGCGCCGCTTTGAATTTTTTTTTTTGGACGTTTGACCTTGAAGGATGACCTTGACCTTCCACCACTCAAAATGTGCAGCTTCATGAGAACGCCGCTTTGAAATAAAAATATAATTTTTTTTGGACCTTTGACCTTGAAGGATGACCTTGACCTTAAACTTCCACCACTTAAAATGTGCAGCTTCATGAGAACGCCGGTTTAAATTAATTTTTTTATCTTGAACTTCCACCACTCAAAATGTGCAGCTTCACGAGATACACATGCATGCCAAATATCAAGTTGCTATCTTAAATATTGAAAAAGTTATGGCCAATGTTTAAGTTTTCGGACGGACAGATGCCATATATTTGACATTTTACCTTGAAGGATGACGTTGACCTTCACCTTTCACCACCAAAATGTTCAGCTCCATGAAATACACATGCATGCCAAATATCAAGTGGCTATCTTCAATAGTGTAAAAGTTATGGCCAATGTTAAAGTTTTTGGACGGACGGACAGATGCCATATATTAGATATTTGACCTTGAAGGATGACCTTGACCTTCACCTTTAACCACTCAAAATGTGCAGCTCTGTGAGATGCACATGCATGCCAAATATCAAGTTGCTATCGTCAATATTGAAAAAGTTATGGCCCTTAAAGTTTTCGGACGGACCGACTGACATACACACATACTGACACACTGACGGACAGTATTGCTATATGACACCCTACCAGGGGCATCAAAATGATATAGAACAAGACTATTGTCAAGCAATATGGTCCCCTACCGGTGAAACTCCACCATTGTTAGATTTTTAATATTTTTTTTTATATTTCTTGCCAAAGCAACCATAATTTTTGACGTAGGAACAAAATGTCTTCTGTCACCAACCTTTTAACACTCTAAACGCAACATTTTTTTTATCCAATCTTGACGATACTTGGTCACAAAGTTGATGTTGACAATTTCTAGGCAATTTTTCAAATTGGGCCAGGTTCTTCCAAAAACTAGATCAGCCGGTCTAAGCTTAGTAGAGGCCAAATTTATGACTCAATCTAGACTTGGTAAAAAAATATCTTAATATCTAGGCCAAGATTGAATCTGGAGCAAGTTGCTTCTGAAATCTAGGTCAAATCTTAAAAATAAATATTTACCACTCACGAAGCCTTATATCTGCAAGGGTCAATACGGTGGCTGGTGTTGGTTGGGCGAGCATTCAAACCTCATCAGTCATGTATACAGCTTCCATTTGTTTTTAATTAAGTTAACAAATTGGTTGTGGGACCTGTTGTATATCTTTAAACATAGTATTGCTCATTGGGTCATTGGAGACCTGAAATGACCCACAAGTCACCCGGGGGTGACTAGAAGCCTTTTCAGGTCACCCTGGGTTGACTTCAAGCTGACGCTAGTCACCCTCGCCTGACTAAATTGGCTTCTTTCGGCTTGAAGTCACCCTAGGGTGACATGAATCGGCTTCTGGTCACCCCCGGGTGACTTCAAGCCATTTCAGGTCGACAATGACCCAATGCATTGTGGACCTGAAATGGCTTGAAGTCACCCTGGGGTGACATGAAGCCGATTCATGTCACCCTAGGGCGACTTGAAGCTGATTCATGTCACGACCTGGGTGACTAGAATCGGCCTCATGTCACCCCAGGGTGACATGAATCGGCTTGAAGTCACCCTAGGGTGACAAGAATGGGCTTCTAGTCGACCCCAGGTGACTTGTGGGCCATTTCAGGCCGACAATGACCCAATGAGCCATAGTATTGAGTTTGTATAAGTTACCAGTAGACCATTGGTTTTTTATGTTTAATAATGGTCACTTGGACCAGCTGCCCTTTCCAATTGTATTGACCTAGTTCCATTACAGACATTTCCAGTAAGTATGACTCTATAGACTCAGAGAGTTTTAGAGTTATAATGGCCCTCTTGTACATATTTCTTGTAGGTTGGTCTTCGTATGGGACGACCATTGTTAAACATTTTACCCATAAACTGACGTTACCTACTTTTAATTTAACATTAATTCCAATTGCTATGAAAATACAATTTTTTTAACATTATATAACATGCTAATCAGATAAACGTTTGGTAAAACGTTAACTTAACAATCATGGTAGTGTATTTATTACTGTTGGCAACTGCAGGGCTCGAATTTAACTTTTTTTTCTACTTGCAAAAAATTGCGAGCAGCTTTAATACCAACTCGCAAAATCAAAAACATTCTCGCAAATTTTGATGGAAACATAAAAAACCTTTGACATTAGTTTAGTACTATTCAAACAAAATAAAAGTACTTAACATGTATACACATTTTATTTCTGCAACCATACAAAGATATCAGTTCCTTGAACCATAAGGGCCCACATCAGGTTGATTGACCATCTTCATCTACAACAAGTTCTAGTCTTATTTTAAGTTATTTTTCCCACTAATTCACTGTTTAGAAGGATTTAAACAGTGATTTCACGTAGAAGGATTTAAAATCCGTTCTTTCTAACTAAACAGTTAACTTTGCTTTATCTTTTGTATTATGTATATTTTGAGTTATTTCCGTCTGTGGGAATAAAGTGACAAGTTATTTTTCACTTCAATTAACATGTGTGAATATTCGACTGTTTCACTTCCTTTGTACCAATACCATCCGCGTATCTGTATATACCAGTCTACATACAAGGTGCGCGCTTACACATAAGGGTACTTGGGCGTTCTATAAATTTACCTAAGATTTAGCGATCATGACGTCGAGCAGCATTATACCTACTCATTTCTTTTCACTATTTATTTACTCGCAAAAAAATACTAGTGGCTTAAAACTCGCAATCGGTATTTTTTACTCGCATTTTGCGAGTGTGCGAGTGTTAATTTCGAGCTCTGAGTTCAACTTCTAAGTACCTTAAGAAATCTCCTTAAAATAAAGAATACTAAGCTAGAAAACTGGATCAAACTTCTGATTAAAATAAGGTGAAACGATTTTAAAATAAAGACAAGATATTTCTGAAATATGGCCACGTTTTTTAAATACTTGTGCAGAAATTCTCACATCCCTTAAAAGTGGAGCATGATGAAATATTTCATTAAAATGTGATGATATGCTAATAAATAAAACACAAAATCGTTATGCTTTTTTTTATTTTGATAATTCAAAAATAGTATTTACAAAAAGTCTTTACATGGCGTTTGTATTCGTTGCAGAAAATTGCTTTTATGATAAAATATAACAAGACAAATAACTATAAGTCTTCATTAAGTTTTTGGCTTGTGACCACCTATGCACAATTAATTAATTTGCATGTCTTTCTCTTTTTTTTTAAACAGTTTACATATCATCAATGATTTTAAAAAGTACCACATAATATAGGGCTTAAAATATCAAATATGTGTATTTGTTGATCATCCATGACCTTAATCCTAAAACATGTATGATGCAGAACAGATATTTATACACCTGTTTTTTTTTTATTTCCTTGTTATCTTTAACCTGTTTAACTTGTATCTTTTAATGTTGTTGGTGGGAAAATCGCAAAATAAAATGACTTTTTTTTCTCAAAATATTTAATAATTTGAGTTTTTCTATTCAGCAAATTGTAAAATTTGTTTGGCCATTGGGCAAACAGTCTTTTGACTGAATGTTTATACAGCTTGGAGGGCGGACCGTGTTTGATCGAGTGTCTGCAGGCCCCAGGCTGTGAGCTGGTCTTGAGGCAGGTACACACACAGGCAGCACAGTTTCAGAATCGTGACCTCTCGCGTGTGGGACTGAAACATTAACAGAAAGTAGGCCAAATGCATGTGCATAAAGTGTTGACCCAGATTAGCTTGTGCAGTCTGCATATGCTTATCAGGGACGACAGTTTTGCTTAAAAGGTACTTTTCATTTAAAGGAAGTCCCTTATAAACAAACATCACTTCTAGGTGGAAAGTGTCGTCCCTGATAAGACTGTGCAGACTCTACAGGCTCACCTGGGATCACACTTTAGGCCCATAGTGTTTTTCCCAGGCCATTTTAGCGTGGAGAAAAGCCACGCCGCCCTCCCCGATCGCCACTCTGCCCTTTTCAAAGGCAAATTTCGCCACGCGCCCTTCTTTTCAAAGGCAAATTTCGCCACGCACCCTTATCGATCTTAATTGCCTTACAATCTAACTTGGTCCGCAAAATCAGCTTCCTTGATTGTCTGTGACGCCCGGACTGTGCTTGATTTACTCGAGAGACGTCAACGTCTAATCGACCATATTAATTGAGCAGATTTAATCTATTACAGTGCTCGATTTATAGGTAGGTCTTACTGATGCTCCAAAGCTGTGAATTAGTCATGCGTGACCAACCCCGTGTCAGTATCAATCGATAATGCCGGAGGCTATGTTATACCAAGCACACTTTTCGGTGGGCAATGTGTACTCCTCCACGATAAAATCATTACTTCGGAGAATTTTGATGAAAAACTCGATGTTATTCTCATGGCAATTGTGCATTGCATGCATTATTCAGTTATATCAAAACATATATTTTTACGCATAATTACAATTAAAATCACAAACAAATTTATTCTTTATCGTTTTCGTCTTTAAGATAATTAGATCTAACTATTGAAATAATTACTGAGACGTATACTAATTTAACAAAATCAAAATGAGAATCGTGTATACAATTTAACGTTGCTATGCGCACCTGTCGCTTACATCATTTGACATTTTATCAACATGGCGGACAATACAGAATTAAATTGTGACTCGGCAAAAATGGCAAATAACGTCGTAAACGATCGAATTAACGATGTAGATTATACATTAAGAAGGAATTAATGAAATGTCTGTGATGATCAACGATGCATAAAAATGTTTTAGATAGCAACAACATTATTTATTTATTTGTAATCTACTCGGTGGATGTATGTCACGGAAAGAGTGTTTGCATATTGTTAGCCATCAATTTACTCGCAATGTTATTTTAAACATCTGTCAAGATTATTGTTAGAAAATGGGATAAGACAAACATGGTTTCATTTATATGTTAGTGGATCTGTGTATAATCAGATTCATATGCATATATTGCTTTATTATGTTTGTCGTGCTGTACATTTTATTGAAACAGCATGGAACTTAAATGTACATTGCAAGGTAAATATATTAATATAAATCATAGTAAGTTAAATACATCTATTACAATTAAATGTGCTTGTTTATATGTTATTTTTTCCACAACTGCTTCTGATGTGATTACATGTTTCCCCGTAATTCAGGTATTCAGAGTACGTTTTTGCCCTTTTTTGCCTAAACTGCGCGCCAAAATGCCCTTTTTAAAAGTAATGCGCCATGCCCCTTTGCCCTCCTGGGAAAAACACTAGCCCATGCATTAAGTCACGTAAACGAGAGGCATATCAAAACATGGCTATTTGTTGTGCCATTGAGGATGTTAATGTTGAGCTACCTCTTACAAGACTCAAGAAAATATAATATCCGCTTGGAACTACAGCGGGAATCTAATTCACTTATTACAGACACTCAATTTATTATTAACATTTCATGCATATCTTTATGATAACACTTCAATTTTTGATTCATCAACAATTAAAACAAATATCAATTCATATACATTTGTACATCCATTTTAAGCGAAATCTTTATTCCATCATTTTCAGCACTTTTATATGTAAAAAAATGTCCTGCACATTTGATCACATTTTAAAAGTATTTTTTAAATGCTCACAAAGCAAACCTTGCACAGCTCACCTGTAATTTCAGTCTATCTGTGAAGAGGAACACATTCTGCTCTGGATTAGCAATGATCAGACCAGTGTCATTTTTGCTGGAAGCCAGGTACACTGCCTGCTTGTCGATGTCGCTGTAGAGAAACTCAAAGTTGACCTGCAAAGTGTGAAGCAATAAATAACCATAATATTATTTTTCATGCATGTCAATAAAAACAAGAGTACCAAACTGTCACACGATATGCCAGTTTTAAGGTTTTGGTCAACTTGATAACTTTACCATTAGAGTGGCAAAATAACCTATTTTTGAAAATTAAGCAACACATAACTTTACCCATATTGAACTTGACTTAAATATCATACACAACTTCTGACCAAATTTGGTTAAGAAAACTATTTCAATTAGAGAGCAGACTCCACGCCAGAGCTCCAGATAATTTTTTCAGCCGAGGGGTATTTCACTCATGAATTTTTTAATTGATGAGTAAAAATCATAATCCGATAATTTTAAGGAGTATTAATGTTCAAAGGACCTGAATTAATAATAAATTGTACTTGTAGTGTTAACTTGCTATTACAAGCAGTTTTGTACACAATAAAGCAATAACTTTTGTTTTATTTAATATACTGTCAATAATAGGGCGTACAATTTTTTCTGGTGTTACTATTGACGATGTCGACTTAATAGAGATCGACCATTTATAACTGGCTCACCATTAATTTTTGTTTTATTTACATGACAATAAAACACAAAACATGCAGACGCTGCTGAACATGTCACAAAAAGAAAAGCGCTTTCGGGACTGCCGGTCAGGGCGGCACAGATCGTGACGGTCATATGAAAAACAAGCAAGCAGCAAGTTTTCTCATTACATAATGATTCTAGTGGATTCATTCATTGCAAACCGGATTTTAATATATCTAACAGTTTAAACATGTGCTTAGTTACATTATCTGAATGGTAAGCGGGTGGTATCCGTAAAACTTGTTTATTATATATGTGTATTACGGCTGCCATTTAAAAAGTGCTTGAAGGAAAAAGGTTTTTCCATCGTGCCACACAAGAGATGAACTGATAGCAAAACTTATATGCTTGAAGTTGGGCGATTTGTTTTTTTTTTCCAATGTGATGTCAAATGTTTTCACCATTAGCGTATATCGATTTTCAAAAATGCAGCGGAGAGTCCGTTGTGTCAACATCAGCCTTTATCGTGGGCCAAAATGAAATGATACCGTTCTGACTGAGGAGTAAATTAGGTCGGGAACCACATTCTGTACATAGATGGTGATGTCACTACGTTTTTACTGGTGTGGACACAATGACGGGAACCAGTCATGATTACATGAACTTATATTCATGTATAAACGGCTAATACGCATTGAAATTGCACACGATACGTAATCCGAATTTAGCCAGGAGTTTTTTTACTCTACAAAATTTTAAGCCATGCGTATTTTCTTTTTTTTCATGCGTATTTTACGCAAATACGCATCTTATCTGGACCTCTGCTCCACGCTAAATCCTTGAAATGCACTTAGTGACCCCCATGACCTAGTTTTTGACCCGACATGACCCACATTCGAAATTGACCTAGATATTGTCTAGATACAACTTCTGACAAAGTTTGGTGAAGATCAGAGGAAAACTACTTCAATTAGATAGTGGACACCATGCTAAATTGAAATGCATTAAGTGACCACATGAACTAGTTTTTGACCCCACATAACCCATATTCGAAATTGACCTAGATATTGTCTAGATACAACTTCTGGCCAAGTTTAGTGAAGATCTGATGAAAACTATTTGAATTAAAGAGCGGACACTGCTGTTGACGCCGTCGCCCTCCGCCAAGGGTGATCTTATAATACGTCCCGTTTTGAAAAATGGGCGTATAAAAATTTAACAAGGTTTAAAGCCTTACACTGATCTGTTAACAAAACTAGAAAAACACCTTAGGAATATGGCTTGGATTGCTGCTTTTTTGGTGAGTGGGAAAATGTCTCTCATTTTGTGCAGTATAAACAAGAGGGTTTGTGTTATCTCCGACAAATGAAAATGACGTTTATAAGAAGCCTATTTTACGCTCATGCAAATATGCAATTTTTTTTATTGACAAAGCATTACCTCAATCTTTCTATATGGTCCAATGTCCTCCTTCCACTTTGAAAACAGTGAGCATTCAATCTTCTCAACATCATTCCGTGGCCATATGAAATAATCCACGTTGGTAGTGCTGCCATACAGATCCTGAAGATAAGTTAACATCTGCCATCATAGAAACCATAGAAGACCCTGTTTTAAATCCCACACTGATGATCAACATAGATCAATAAATTTATACAGTCAATATAATATAATACTAGAAGAGTGACTGTATCAAGTTGTTATATTTGAACTAGTTTAAATGGCAAAAACTAAGGCACCTTTTTTATTTGTTGGGTATTTTAAACACTATGCCAGAAATACTAGTTTTTTTGCTAAATTATTGATGAAAAGCAATGCAAAAATGCTAATATTTCTTCTGATTCAGATTGATGATAACTCATTAACAAACCAATATTAAAACATTTTTGTTGCATTTTGCAAATCAAGGATTGAGTTAACAAATTATGGGTTATGTTCGAACTAGGGAAAGTAGCGCTTATTTACATTTATAAATAAATCATCTCAAACACTTATTTGAAAGAACAGCATTTGCTCATTTCCTATATCAAACTTCTTACCCTCCTCAGTGACTGCCACTTCGGGGCGTGGAACTGCACTGTGTCTTTCTCAAGCAACTCTCTCATGCTCTCCTCAGAATATGCTTCATCCTATATTTATAACATTCAAGCACTTAAGTATTTAAAAATTAAATTTTGAAGTTTCATGATATAAGGTAAAAAATCCATCTAAACTAGGAATCCATTATGTATTTGAAAATCCTGGGGAAATATTAAGAATACGCGGTCAATGACATGGCATAGAAAGTATAAACAATAATCTGGGTTCAAATATGCAAACATGATTAAAACATTATTTACCTTTACTCCTTGCATAATGCAATCTTCATAATTGTTTGTCATAACCGGATGTACATTGTCCACTTGGAATACTGCATTACTTTTCTGAATGACAAAATATCACTTTTGAAGAATATTCTTGGATTCTACATTGAAAATCTATAAAAAATACAAGAACAAAAAATATACAAGAAGTATGCAATACACATAAAACCAAGAGATCTGCAATTTTGATAGTGGAATATTGTTTAAATGCAGCATTACTTATCACACAATGATCAAACATATCATAATACTGGTAAATTTTTATCAGAGCTTGCTTCAATTTAGGTACACAAACAGCCTCCACAAAGCCTTTCATCAGACAAATCACTCCAAAAAACTAGAGGGCCTGAAAGGCCCAAAATCGTTCACCTGAGAAACCAAGATATTATTGGGACGAATCTTCTGACCAAGTTTCACAAAGATCAGAAAATAAATGTGGCCTCTAGAGTGTTAACAAGGTTTTACTATAGCCATATAAGGAAAAATGCCCCGCCCCCTGGCAGCCATGTTTTTCAACCAACCGGCATCATTTTTTAAAATCGTCATAGATATTATCGGGATGAATCTTCTGACCAAGTTTCATGAAGATCGGACAGTAAATGTGGCCTCTAGAGTGTCAACAAGATATTACTATAGCCATATAAGGAAAAATGCCCCACCCCTTGGAAGCCATTTTTTTAATGCAAACATAATTATTTTCGAACTCATCCAAGATATCATTGCGACCAATCTTCTGACTAAATTTCATGAAGATTGGACAATAAATGTGGCCTCTAGAAGTAACAAGGTTTTACTATAGTCATATATAGCCATATAAGGAAAAATGCCCTGCCCCTGGGTGATGTTTTTTAAGCAACCCAAACCATTTTCGATCTAATCCAAGATATCATTGGGACAAATCTTCTGACCAAGTTTCATGATGATCGAAAAATAAATGTGACCTCTAGAGTGTTAACAAGGTTTTACTATAGCCATATGAGGAAAATAGCCCTGCCCCCGTGGTGCAGGGCTCAACATTAACAGTTGTCCTATTGCCCCTGGCAAGTAAAAGTTAGGTCCGGGCAAGTTATTTTATAATCTAGTTGTCCACCCGGGCAAGTGCAAAAAAGAACAAAGTGCATTTAATTTAGACTTAAATTAGACTTTAATTGCTGTAATCATTTTGTTAAATGTGCAAAAATAAAAAAGGTTTTGAAGTGTATCATTTTAATCTTTATAAAAAAATATGAGGTTTACCGTTAATGTGATATTTCATGTTTGGGCAAGTGGCTTTACGTTCAGGGCAACTAGATTTTCGAGGTACTTGCCCGACAGGGCAAATTGGTTTTTAGGTTAATGTTGAGCCATGTGGTGGCCATGTTATTTCAACCAACCGGCATCATTTTTGAACTCGTCCAAGATATCATTGGGACAAATATTCTGACCAAGTTTCATGATGATCGAAAAATAAATGTGACCTCTAGAGTGTTAACAAGTTTTTTCTATAGCCATATAAGGAAAATAGTCCTGCCCCCGTGGTGGCCATGTTTTTCAACCAACCGGCATCATTTTTGAACTCGTCAAAGATACAAATGTATTATTGGGATGAATCTTCTGACTGAGTTTCATGAAGATCGGACAATAAATGTGGCCTCTAGAGTGTTAACAAGATTTAACTATAGCCTCATATAGCCATATAAGGAAAAATGCCCCGCCCCTTAGCGGCCATGTTTTTCAAGCAAATGTAACCATTTTTGAACTCATCCAAGATATCATTAAGACAAATCTTCTGACCATATGTCATCAAGAATGGACAATAAATGTGGCCTCTAGAGTGTTAACAAGGTTTTACTAAAGCCATATAAGGAAAATGCCCCGCCCCCTGGCGGCCATGTTTTTCAACCAACCGGAATCATTTTCGAACTCGTCCAAGATATTATTGGGATGAATCTTCTGACCAAGTTGTATGAAGATCAGACAATAAATGTGGCCTCTAGAGTGTTAACAAGATTTTACTATAGCCATATAAGGAAAAATGCCCCGCCATTTGGCAGCCATGTTTTTCAAGCAAACGTAACCATTTTCGAACTCATCCAAGATATCATTGAAACCAATCTTTTGACCAAATTTCATGAAGATTGGACAATAAATGTGGCCTCTAGAGAGTTTACAAAGATGTTGACGCCGTACAACGGACAAAAAGCGATCACAAAAGCTCACCATGAGCACGTTGTGCTCAGGTGAGCTAAAAATGTCCGACAAAAAGAAATTCAATGCTGTCAGCCACAATATCTGGAAAGAAATTTCAGAATTTCACAGGTATGTTACGAGCATACAGGGCTTTCCACAGGCCATTTAACGATCCCTCGCAGGGGCGCTTGAATTTTGAAATCAGAGTCCCCGGAGCGCTTGAAATTTCCGATCGCTTGAAATTTTCCGATCAGTGTATTTTTCAGTAAAAGAAAGTGAAGATTGTCAGCAAAATCAAGGTTTCTCTATCAGTGTATCAATATTCCCTGTT
Source organism: Dreissena polymorpha (assembly GCF_020536995.1). Lineage (NCBI taxonomy): Eukaryota > Metazoa > Mollusca > Bivalvia > Myida > Dreissenidae > Dreissena > Dreissena polymorpha. The sequence goes on along the minus strand of NC_068370.1, from coordinate 5,362,953 downwards.
TTTAAAGAGCACCCAGTACCTACTTTCACAAGTAATCACCATAAACACCACATGGGCAAATGGATAATCCACTGATAAGACGCGCGTATTGATTATTCTAGCCACATTACACAGTCATTTAAATGCTGACAAGGATTTATGAGGTAACTTTCCAGTCGTCAAACGGTGATGTTCATCGTCCAATTGGTTACGTGAATATTATGAGGGCGGTGTTAACTATCGACTATTATTTTTGATTGAAAAAAAGTAAGAGTTTATCGCAGCTTGATTAGCAAGAAGTTAAACCATTTACGTAATATAAAACCAGTAACTAGTACAGTACTTGTTTTTCTGACATTTATTCGACACGCAATGCGCTTTAACAAATTTTTGTTGAATTAATTACGCACACTTGTAAATGTTTCGTCCGATAATCAATACTTAGAAGACTGATGATGGCAACCGGCCGTAATCCTCGTGGACAACGTGAATTTCATGCATAATTCCATCAAAACATTTATTCGACTCGTAAAATGTTTAAACAAATTATCGTTGAATTCATAACGCAAATGTAAATATTTGTTGAAATCTCAAATGGTATAATTAAATTTGGAATCCGAAACCCATTCCTGTAAGTCGATGTTAACGCGTTTTTAATCCGAAACACACTTTCGAATGTAAATGCTACCGCAACGTTTAAATATTCTTGCTTCAAATTAGCAGTACAAATTTTTTGTGTGTCGAATCTTTCTCAATTAAAAAGAGCGCGAAAATTATGCAGCATGTACAACGTCGCGTCATGTGTATTGTGCGTGTATTGAGCGTTTTAACAAGCACACAAAATGTCAGGGGATTGAGGCATGTTCAGAGGCAATATTTCATCAAATCAATAAATAGTCACTTAAAATTTATTTGATACTATAAAAAAATGGCGAGTTTTGTGTTAAAGAAATAATTGAGAGCTTTTATCGTAAATATTTACCAGAAAGTGATTTATAAAAACGGAATAAACGGGATTATCAGGTAATAAATAGAAACTTGAAAAGTAGTAAGTATACAGTAATAATAGAGTTGGGTTGAAACGGATGTATTGGGGAATCGTTCGAGTCGGGATTTTTCTATCTGTGCGGGAAAGTTTTAAAACAATTAAACAATATAAATAATCTAATTTTTTTTAAATGACTTGGGGATTTTCTTGAAGTGTCATAGCGCACCAAATGACGTCTTTTGACGCTGTTTTTCTTTGAGTTATAACGCACCACAGAACGTTTATTGACACGTTAAATAAAAAAATAATTAAATTTTGGGAGGGGACACCCCTCCCAAACGACCCCTATCAGCCCCGGGGCGCCTGACAAAAATCCTGTGGAAACTGGCATACAAATCTGATTTTTAAGAAAACGTTTGATAAGATTCTTAGCCTGATCAAACAATGTGTCTGAGAGGCCCTTCTGTGGTTTTGCGGAGTCTGTACGGGCATAACTTCTAATTTGCCTTAATTGATCGAGTCTGTAAGGACATGTTACTTTTTATTTGCCTTAATTGATTACATGAGAAATTGACTTTGCTCACATGCACTGCTTATTTCATTGACGGTTATTTAACAAAAATGGAAGAATTCCATGAAATAAACATTAAAACAGAAAAATTACCTTTCCTTTAAAATGAAAAGTGACCAGCATCTTGAAGTTGAATTGATCTGCTAATGACTCTTGTTTCTTTTGCAAGAGCTTTTGAAGTCTGCCAAGTCTCTGACTCTTTCTCATTGACGGATCTCCAACATTAGTTGACATTGTGTTGGTTTGAATTATGAGGGAATGTTGATTAATTGATGCAATAAACAAATATTTACACTCATGTGCAATACACAACAATTAAAACTAAGACGTACGATACTCAATTCTACTAAAATATTGAGCTACATATTTACATCTATACTGAGCAATGTTCAGTCATTTTTCAACAGTCTGGATATCCATTTTCTCAAACGTGTTTTCTCAATTGCTCTACACCCTCATACAACGTGGTTAAGACATTTAAGAAATGAAAACAAAAACGCTTCAACTTGCAAAAAAAATGAGAATAGCCAGATGCTCTAGAACAGAACTTTACGTTAAGTGTTCTTGGAAAAATAAATCATTGTCCGACATTGTAATTCTGACTGGTGCAGATGGTTTCTTATTAACAAGGCCATGTTGAATTTCCCTGACAAGGTCTCGAAGACCAGATTTTTTCGTTTCGTTTTTCCAATTTTAGCTCGTTTCTCGAACCGGAAATCGTCGAAACTTCCGAATTATCTCAACATATTTGTGTTTTATGATAATTGCAAAAGGTTGCAAATGACACTAACATAGCTAAAGGATGGAGTCGACTGTTGTAATTATTGGAGTAATTGCAGCAACATGTGTCGCTATATTTGGAGTGTTGGCCATTGTTTATCTGCTATTCAGTGAAAATTGCTTGCCACCGCAACCAGTGTCACGTGATAAAAATTTAAAGGCATCTATACTTGCTGTAATTGGTTCAGGTACAAATGGGTTACAATATATTAATTTATGAATAAAATGTAAACCTATATATTTAACCAAATATTAAAGAATTAAGCTGCACATTGGCTGTCCGGTTAGCGCAGTGAATGGTACACGCGCTTCCATCTATCTCATAGTACTGCCTCACGCCTCTCGCGAGTATTATGGGCAGGGTGCGCGTTGGCTGTTAGTAAAGTAAAAGAGTAAAAGCTGAGAAAGATATCTTTCAGCAAATTAAGAATTTGTACAATAATAAGGATAGTGTTGTTAGGTTGTTAGGAGATTTAAAAGTCATATAGTATACAAGGGATAAAAATGGATAAAAACAATTCCCATGGGTTTAGGGGCTAAGTTGGGCTACTGCCTGCTTGAAGCTCTCAAGATCAGGCAGCATTGCGACGGGGTTGGGATAACCTGTTCCACAATACTGTGGTGTGGGGGAAGAAAGAGTACTTAAAGTAATCGTAACCTGTATGGACTTGACGAAGACTGAGTGGATGCATGTGTCTGTTTAACCTGGTTGGGACTTCAAGATAAGATGGGAGGGATATGGCCACAAGATGGCGGTAGACTTTGTAGAAAAGGACGAGTTTGGCATCTATGCGTCTGTTCTCAAGGGTGCGCCAGTTAAGTGTATTTTGCAGTTGTGTGACACTGGTGTAATGGGAGTAGTCATTTTTTACCCATCTGACTGCTCGCCGCTGAATCATTTCTATGTTGTGTTTGTTGACCTGAGTGTGTGGTGACCATACCGGGGAAGCATATTCAAGTTGGGGACGTACTAGTGTTTGATAGGATAGTGATTTGACTCTTTCATGTTTTGTCTTGATGTTACGTTTGAGGAGACCTAATGTTTTGTTTGCATTTGTTGTGATCCTAGAGATATGTGTGTTCCAATTTAAATCATGGCAAATGTCAACAACAAGGTATTTTGCGTCCTTAACTGGGGATAGGATTTGACCATGAAGCTTGTATTGGTGCGCAATGGGCTTGCGATTCCGTGTGACATGGAGAACCTGGCACTTGCAAGGGTTAAACTCCATGTCCCATAGCTCTTCCCATTTCTCTAGTTTATGGAGATCGTCTTGTAACCTTTGACAGTCCGCCTCGGATGTCACTGTAAGATAGATGGCAGTGTCATCAGCAAAGAGGCGAACTTGGAATGTAACAAGGGAAGGGAGGTCATTTATGTATAGGAGGAAAAGGAGGGGGCCAAGGACAGATCCCTGAGGCACTCCAGAGGTAACTGGGACTTGGTCAGACTTAGTACCATCTACTACGACTGATTGGGATCTGCCGATTAGGAAGGACTGGATCCAGGATGTGGTCTGGTCAGAAGCACCATGTATCTTAAGTTTATGTAGTAATTTGAGGTGATTGACTTTGTCGAAGGCTTTACTAAAGTCTAGTAGGATTAGATCTGTCTGTTTACCTGATGCAAGAGTTTTCGCTAAGTCATCCACTAACTCTACAAGCTGAGTCTCACAAAACCGCCTTTCGCGAAACCCGTGTTGCAGCTCATAAAGTGTGCTGTGTTTGGTGAAGTGTGTGGATAGGCTAGATGCGATAATGTGTTCTAGTAGTTTGCATAGGACGCATGTGAGTGATATGGGCCTATAGTTTGCTGGGTCGCTAGTGTCACCTTTTTTAAATTGAGGAGAGACGTTTGCCTTCGTCCAATCTGATGGGAGTTGACCAGAGTCTAAGGACTTTTGGAAAATCAGTGTCACTAGATCAAGGATCTCATGCCGGACTTCTCATCTGGAAGTCCTGGGTTCAATCCCCGTTCCACGTGAGTCTGTTTGCCTGGTGTTCATCATACCAGACCGGTACAGTCGATTGGTGTATAACGGATAGCTAAGGACTTCGAGTCTCATTTCAACGTAAAAACCATGCATTCAGTAATTAAACCATTAAACCTAGATAGACACATGTCTTTCCTATTGAAACATACCAGCGGTTTTTAAATTTCCGAAAAATATTATTTGTTTACAGCGCGAATTTCATGGTGCACTGATTCAGCCATTACCGGATTGCTTAGGTCTTTATCGGATTACATGTGTATCGCGTTATTTCTTGAAATTTGACACAGCATTTGTAAAAAATAATTGCAACATATGTACCAGAAAGGAAATTCATTTCTGCGTTTAATAAGACCAAGGTCATGGAAATCGCTGCACAACTGATGAAGTAATGGCTGTTCAAAGCGATGCACCCTTAATTCGCGTCATTTTGAGTTGAATCTATATATAGATTTGATTGTGGAAAATATGTTTTCAGAGAAATCGATTTTCCGTTATAATTTGATTATTTTTCATTAAAAATGATGTTTTCACTTATTAATATCATAGCCACACACTAACCATATGTGTATTGGACAACTTCAATTGAGTTCATATTTATTTTGAGAAAATACCCACATTCCTGAATATGGGTCACCACATGTCCGTTATTCACTAAATCCCGAGTTGCAGCTTTGATGCTTATTTTATATGGTACGCTTCAATTTGGTTTCTGAGCATTCTTACTTTTGTAAAGGACACATAATACTAAAATATTACATCAATGAACATTATGTTTACCAAACAAAATCTTCAAAATTCAAGAAACCATTCGCCTGCACTTTTCCTGTCGTCACAAAAACGATGCGTACAAAACGTGACCTTGTTTTGCTTTCGAAAAAAGAAACAGTTGTAAACATTGAAACACATCAACAAAAACATGAATCGACTTAACAATGATAGGCTTTTTGTATTCAATTCATAGAAAACTATAAATCTTAACATAAATAAAAGTATTTTGCAAAAAACGTTTAAGCTATCCGTTACTCACTAACATCCCCTATACACCAATCGACTGTACTGAGGTAGGGTTCCCCGCCCAACTCAAGATCACACGTAAATTGAGTTTAAGTTGGAACTAAAAAGCTGGACAATGCATTCAAAATGCCTCCCAACTTTTGTGAATCTAGTGAGTTGATTGGTAGGAGTGCTCAGCTTTCACACATTTAAAATCCACACATGATGCAGCCTCAAGCTCGGAGGATCCTCATAAACTTCGAAATAAACATACAAATTACACTGCACATGGCTGTAAGCTTAGTGCAGACGTTGCTACACATGCTTATCATCTCTGCAATCCAGGTTTGATTCCTGCTCCCGACACATGTGAATTCGGTTTGTTGTCACCAGGTGGACAGGTGGTTTTCCTCTTGTTACATCCTACATCATCTTAAAAGAAAATTCTAAGCTGATGTGCATATAATATTTAACCCCTAACATAGCTGTGTCTTTTATAACTTAAATGCCTTAGTTTTCACTTTATTGCTGCGATACATAAGCAGGTCTAATAAGTACTAAATAACGTAGTCACAGAAGTTTCTTTATGCACTAAACATAGAACCAGGTATTGTTTATTGACTGGCTTTATCTTTTTAAAGGCAACTTTCTTTCTTGCTTACAAGAATCCTTATATATACAGCAGACTCACAAAAGGAAGTGTCAAAACTTACTTGAAGCCTCACATTTCGGAGCATTGGTCCAAATTTAAATCACAGAAAATTCAATGATCATAGAAATTCCTAAACATTAACTGTAAATTACTATAGAATTTGTGTTCAATACTATGGCAAAAAGCAGCTGGAAAGGGTTAAACTAATGCTAGAAATTGCTAAATGCATTCATGGCTATATTGAAGGTTTTCAGAATATACCATTTCAATGTCCTAGTCAATTTTATAGGGTGTTCATAGAACAGGAGGTCCAAAATGAAAAGTCTTACAAAAGGCTCAATCTGTGGCCTTTTGTTAAATAAGTTAACAAAACCAAGTTCATTCCTGTAAAAGATCTCGCATAAATAATATATAATTAGGAGTAAAGGTGGCTGGTTTGTCAAAGCTGTTTGGCCCTTAATCTCAAGGGAAGCATTCATGACACTGTAATAAACTAACTCTTTTATACTACTGTAGGATATTTTGTTGATTAAAAGTGAAAATAATCTTTTCATTTAACAACTTGAGATTGCTTTTAGGCATTGTGATGAAATATGTTGTCATAAGTATTATATAAGGTGACTGACAAAATGTTCATTACACTATCAAAGCGGAAGAATAGTTGAGCGCTGTCTTGGTACAGCCCTTGCTTTACTCTAAAAGTAAAAGTTGAAGATATGATAACTACTACACATAGTCAATAGGATCTTCAAATGTGTCTGTTGCATCTTTATGTTTGGCCACTGACATATGATGTAATAGATCTAGCTAGTTCTATCAAAAAAGAAGAATAGTACAGCTGTGTTACAACATATCTGGTCTAATCTGCCTTCAGTTTTAAGCTCTCAAGTATTTTCAGGTGGTCACACATCAGAGCTGTTGAGATTGATGGGCCATCTAGGCAGTCACTATGAACCTCGATACTACGTCATGGCTAACACTGATGTCATGAGTGAAAAGAAAGTACACAAACTGGAGAAAGATGCAAACATAATGGTTATATGTTGTTTTATTTGTATGGCTGACAGTGTTGTGGTCATAATATGACAATGCCTTTGAGTTAAATGTCAGTGGTATAAAGATAGACCTTACTTGAAATTTGAAAAAAAAAGTTATATAATGTCACAGTTGAATAGTTATAACTATTACACAATAAAAAAAGTTACAATGTTGTTACATTTTAATTGGACTTAGATATGTTTAATGATATTTTTGCATTAATGAACAGCTTAAACTATTCTTTTCAGTCCCCTACCGATGAAATGGTTAAGATTGCGCTCTGTGCGTCTGTGAGTCTGTCTGTCACACTTTTCTGGATCCTGTGATAACTTTAAAAGTTTTTCATATTTTTCATGAAACTTGAAACATGGACAGATGGCAATATGGAGATTATGCACGTCATTTAATTTGTTCCTACGTCAATAATTCTGGTTGCTATGGCAACAAATAGACTAGAAATATTGCTGAAAATGGTGGATTCTGCAATAATTTTAAAAGTTCTTCATATTTTTTCATGAAACTTCAAACATGGATAGATGGCAATATGGAGATTATGCACGTCATTTTGTTCCTACGCTGAGAATTCTGGTTGCTATGGCAACAAATAGACTAGAAATTTTGCTGAAAATGGTGGAGTTTCACCGGTAGGGGACTTTTATTGATGGCAATAGTCTTGTTAAATACAACTTTTAACACAGATAAATATGATTATGCATTTTAATGTAAAGCCTTGTTCAAAATGGTTCTTTCAGTATAGGATCTACAAGATACCTAGAAGTCGTGAGGTTAAACAGTCCTGGATAACGACAGTGCTGTCAACTATAGTTGCCTCAGTATATGCCCTACCCTTGGTCTTCAAGTTACGACCAGATATTGTAAGAGTTGTTATTATGTATCAAGTATTGTAACGATTTGCCATAATACCAGGGTAATTCAAAACATGTTGCGAAGGGTTTATAAAACCTATAATAAGATTTTTTTAATGTGATAATTGCAGCTAATGGTGTTTATCAATGTTTTTGACACCTTGAAAACAAAAGCATTATATTAACAAAGTTATGTTGGGACTGTCGTAAACAATAAAGTTGTTTTTTACCATCAGAACCAAAGAAATTGCTACTTCTTACTCTCATACGATAGTCTTTATTTTCTATGAACAAACCAAATATGAGAGACTTAGAGTAAAAAAATGCCAAAGGAGCTTGAAAAGGGTAGTGTGACCTCTTTTGTACTTGTACATTGCAAGTGACTTAACCCTTTCAGTGCGGGAACCGAATTTTAAAGGCCTTTGCAAACAGTTTGGATACAGATGAGACGCCACAGAACGTGGCGTCTCATCAGGATCCAATCTGTTTGCTATTCTGATAGTATTCTTTGAAAAAAATCGAAGAAAATGCTAATTTTAGAAATTTAGCAGACGACATTTTAGCAGACAACAAATTTCCCAGCATGCAAAGGGTTAATTGTGCTGATTCTACTTATATTAAATCATCCATTTATGTTCTTCATAAGGTGTGTTATTGAAAACAATTTGTGCTAATATCAAGTAATACTGTGTGTTACTCTATAAAATCGTATAGTCAATAAAAAATGTTGGGTGTTTCTGTTCTCATGAAAGCATTAATGTAGGACAAAAAAGGGTTCGACATATTTTGAAATTGTGGAAGGGATCCCCCATGCCTGTCCAGTTGAGCTGAATCCCAATAAATATGCATCCATTGTAAGAAGTAAAAAAACAAAACAATGACTCTTATTTTGCAATTTATTTTATAATAAAGGTTTACATGTATGCTAAAAACTATAATACATGTTACATGCTTTACAATGTTAGTACCATCTACATGCATTATTTATCACTTAACAAGTAAAATGAATATGTGTGGTTATCATGTGAAATGTTTAAAGTATTGTTAAACAGGTTTTGTATTCTTTTTGGTCATAAATGTATTCTATTTTTCAGTAATTTGCAACATTTAGTGTTTATTCCATAATATAAATACCTGTTTGAAAAACTCTAACTAGAAAAGGTTTCTTAAGGTTCACTGCATGCAATTTAAAACATGTCTGGTCTGCTACATAGTTTACTATATATGGTATGATTTGCATATACTTTGAACAACCAAAACTGAGAGCATCAGCATCAATGAGAAATTAAAATTGAAAGAAAAATAATTGTTATCTGTTCCAAAATTTATTGATCTTGACAATCAACTTTTGATTTCTTATTGCTAGTCCAATACCTACATGTTGAATCTTATTCTTTGCACAGACACTATAAATTTTTATCTGTCATTTTCATATGTAAATTCTTGTGAACTTTATTCCGATGTGCTATTTCATCCATATTTTGTCATTTTATTTAAATTTTATGCTTGTCAATGCAGCTGTTTTCAACATTTTTCAGATTTTATGTAATGGCCCAGGGACATGTATACCAGTGTGCCTGGGAGGTCTCATATTAAAGGTAAACATCTGTCTGATCTGTTCATTTAAACTACTCTTGCTTCTCACCTGACAACCTGGTTTGGCCATGCCAGTGGCATGCAAGTAGTTGTGAGTCTTGTTAGTTGTGACCATACTGCACAGGTGTTGTTTCCTCTGGGTATTAGGACTTCCCCAACAGCAAAAGACCACACCAAATTTGCATTTGTTTAAGCTAAAACAAAATATCTGGAAATTGCAGCCATAATTCCAAATTTGTCCCAATTTTCCTGAGTCCCATTAATTAGATTAGAGTGCTGGGGCAGGTCCTCACATAATGCAGTTCAGGCCTGAAATGCAATCACAAACATCTCCATACACACTCGCACACATTTGTTCTTCGAGAAATATTTTATTTGTAAAATAAAGTCCTAATCTTATACTTGTCACATTTTTTCTGTCAGATATTTTTTTTTAAAGCGGGTATATACGATTTTGTCAAATATTTATGAATTTATATAAACTGTGTAAAAAACTTATTATATATATATTTCAATATAAATTAAAATAAAAGTTAAGAAGAACATGTGTCGAAAAATGTGAAATAAGCCAGATATTTAATTCTGAAATTGAAAACGGCTGTACAGCCGAATTCGCCAGCATGTATACCATACATGTACGATGTGCATCTAAACTTAGTTTAACGGTTTATTTGAATTCCTGCAACGATATCTATTCATACGACACACGAACACTATCTCCGATCCTAATACAAAGACGAATGCTTCGGTTATTGTAGGAAAATATGTACGTCACTATCGGCTCGGGGCGCTAATTTGTCTTTGCTGCATTTTATGAAATTCGGCTTTAATGTATAATTTTTCTTGCCTATTTTGTGTTATTGTAACATATTTTATCAATATATTGCAATTAAACACATATAAAAAATCGTATATACCCGCTTTAACAAGTGTCATAATTTTGATAACAATATAAACTCTTGTCTTCACATATTTCCATTCCTTAAGCATCTATTATTTCACCAGAGCATTAAAATTAGATTATGTATGGCACGAAGCTTTCAAAGGTCAAAGTTTGGCCTTTGGCGTGTGTGATGGTAAACGTCCTTTTAAAGAACAACTCCTTTAAAAAAGACTCATTGTGATGGGTGCTTTTCCACCAATTATTGCAGTTTGTGATGGGTGCTTTTCCACCAATTATTGCAGTTTGTGATGGGTGCTTTTCCACCAATTATTGCAGTTTGTGATGGGTGCTTTTCCACCAATTATTGCAGTTTGTGATGGGTGCTTTTCCACCAATTATTGCAGTTTGTGATGGGTGCTTTTCCACCAATTATTGCAGTTTGTGATGGGTGCTTTTCCACCAATTATTGCAGTTTGTGATGGGTGCTTTTCCACCAATTATTGCAGTTTGCTGCATAATGATGATATGAGCTGCGTCATTTGAAAATGGGTCTTATGTCATATGCAGCCAGTGTAGCTCGAGACCAGCCAGCGCATCCGTGCAGTCTGAAAAAGAGCTACCCAGTCAGAAATCTTGCGTTACTTAATAGGGGAGAGCAAAGCTTCTGATCAGACTGACCAGCTGTGCTTGCTGAAAATGGCATAAGACCCATTTTTGCACGACGAAGCTTATATGATGGCTGTCATGACTATTTATGTAATTTTTTTTAAAGTAAACAACTTGTTCATAAGCAGTTCGAAAGGCTAGATTTCAATATTATGTAAGGATAAGGAAATATCGACACAACAGGCATTTGCTTTCCAGTTCATGTTTATTTAAGGTAAAACTCTGGTCAAGCAATGTCTTTATTGCACTTTAACCCTTTCCCACTCAGAAGCAAAGTGAAAAAGGCTATGTGCAAACAACATAAAACCAGAACAGCCTGCGAGTAACTCGCAGTCTGTTCAGGTTATATGATGTTTGCTGCTCATTAGTATCTAAGTGTTGGTAATGAAGCCTTTAAAGTTTGAATTTAGTAAGAAAGGTCTTTAATTAAATGTTACTTTTTAAGGCACTACAAATGTGTCAAAATACGTATCTTAGTGGTAAAGGGTTAATATAATCTATATATGTTCATATGTTTCAGTTATTTTATCCGTTGAAATTGGTCTATGTGGAGAGCATATGTCGAGTAGACAGCATGTCCCTCTCAGGCAAGATCCTGTACCACTGTGCCGACAGTGTCATCGTGCAGTGGCCCCAACTACAGAAGAAGTATCCAAAATCTCTCTACATGGGGCGTGTTGTGTAGAATGGGACTTGGGACTTGTTATGGTCTGATTATGAGAGACTTGTTCTGGGAAAACTGGGCTAGAGCATTTCAGATAAGCCTGTGCAGAAGGCACGGGACTTGCTATGATCTGATTATGAGAGACTCGTTCTGGGAAGACTGGGCTAGAGCATTTCAGATAAGCCTGTGCAGTAGGCACAGATAAGCCTGTGCAGTAGGCACAGATAAGCCTGTGCAGTAGGCACAGATAAGCCTGTGTAGTAGGCACAGATAAGCCTGTGCAGTAGGCACAGATAAGCCTGTGCAGTAGGCACAGATAAGCCTGTGCAGTAGGCACAGATAAGCCTGTGCAGTAGGCACAGATAAGCCTGTGCAGTAGGCACAGATAAGCCTGTGCAGTAGGCACAGATAAGCCTGTGCAGTAGGCACATATAAGCCTGTGCAGTAGGCACAGTTTAAAGGAAGTATCTTCTTAGCAAAAATCCAGTTTATGCAGTAGTTGTCGTTCCTGATGTCCCTGTGCACAGGCTAATCGGGCACTATACACACATGCATTAAGCCCAGTTTTCCCAGTGTAAGGCTCATGATGTCATAAGATTTGCTCATATTTATTGAAAAACCATTTTTCTACAAAAGTAGTATCTTTAGAATTCCGAAGAATTATTTAAAACATATTTTTATATGGATGTAGTAGTATAAGATTTCCTTAAATTTTTTAAAATAATGTGTTTCTACAAAAGTAGTAGATTTAGATTTCCCCAGAATGATTGAAGACATTTTTATACAAATAAAGAGTAGCTTTGTGATAAGGCTTCATGTTTTATACAAAACATCGAATACTGACTGATTAAGAAATGAAAGCATTGATTTATTTCGCATTAAAGTATACTTTTTAATGGAGAGGGTATAACTTAGGGAGAGGGCATGTAGAAGAGAATATATGGTATCTACTGTTGCATAATATACTTCCTTCACTTATTATATCACTAATTATATTATTGTATTTATTGATTGGAGCTTTAGGCCTTTTTTTTGCCCATGTTAACGAACCTTAAGTCAGCTTTTGTTGTCGTGTGTTTTTGTTATTTTCTTATTTAACATTATCAATGTATGGCAGTAACTTAACAGATATCATTCAATTGTTTTGTTCTTAAAGTCGATGGAATTATTGTGTCAATGTTTTGCATTATTTTATATATCAAAACTATATACTCAATATATATATTGTGTACTCAATAAAAGGTAACAGTTTTAGGACAAATATTGATATTATTTTATGTGTACTCATTTCTTTTAGGACTAGACTATTGCTATTGACTTGTGATTATAAATTGCTGATAAGATTTTATTGTTTGTGTATGCGAGTTACAACAAATAACAATTTAGGGTGGGTGGGTATTATTCTTGCCTAGTGTTTGATTTGTATACAGCGTCATAATATTTGCTTCATATTGTTTTTGTTGTAAATAAACAGGTGACTAGTATATAGATCAGGGTAAATGTTTCACTAGCATATGTGTACATTTTGAAAATACAATATCATACTGTATGCAATATTTATATTCTTAAATCATGCATATTACATACAAGGCTTTGAAGGTTAAATGAAGTTTATGAAAAGTGATTCTTATTTTTATTTTCAAGTGTTGTCAGATATCAGCTGCTTTGGGCAAACTTGGTTTAATGCATGTGCGTAAATTGTCATCCCCGGGAAATGATCAGGGACTGCACTCACAGTTTATATGGAATCTTTTGTCTTAAAGAGGTCTCTCCTATATGAAAATCTAGTCTGGGTGAAAAGTGTCGTCCCTGATGAGCATGTGCGGACTGCACAGGCTAATATGGGACTTTCTTAGCACATGCAATAATCCCAGTTTACTTAGTTTCTTATTACCGGTAAGCAATGTTGCAGTATACCAAATACTTCACTCCAGGTCTAAAAGACCCAGTGTCATCACTGAAATGGGTCATTTTCTGTAATTTTTAATATCCCAACATGTGGGGGCCATTGCTATATTTGAGATAATCCATACAACCTCAATAAATGTACAACACACACACTTGCATACTTATGGAGGTAACTGCTTACTCTGTCCAACTGTGGTGGGATAGACATTAACTTAACCCAAGGCTGTCATCTGCTTATAAGATGAAAAGAATGAAATTGAAGTGGCTGTTTAAAATAAATTCATTTGAATATGTAATTTAAGAAGACAATATTAATTATTCTAAATTCTAAACTTTCAGGGATTTTAATTATAAGGGTAAATTATATTTTTGAACACCAAAATGTCACTTGGTTTTGTGTCCATAAAACATGTTAATAATTACTTAAATTTAACATGTAGGCATATCTTGTGATTTTCTGTGTTAATTATGTATGTAGATTTTTTATTACTGTTAGATACCCTGTGTGTTTTTCTGAGAAAACTGGCCTTAATTCATGTGAGTAGTGTCGTGCCAGATTAGCCTGTGCAGTCCCCACAGGCTAATTAGGGACGACACTTTCCGCTTTAATGGTATTTTTAGTTTTAAGGAAGTCCCTCCTTTCCGAAAATCAAGTTTAGGCGGAATGTGTCATCACCCAGTTGTGGCTCAAATTATGCTGTTATACTCAAGCATGAGATGATAATTAAGGTAGATAATCATGTACAAATAATGAAGACACAATGCATTTTTGATAATGTTTATTTACACAGAACAAACACATAAACATCAATTTTTTAATGAGTATAACACATGACCAAAGCAAAAATCTATGTTAACAACTCTGTCATAAGTTAAATGTAACAGAAGCACATTACCGGTACATGTATATCATCACCAAACAAAATCAAATAACAACCTGTGTGATTGTTACATTCCATAAACAAAAGCTTATGCAACACTAAATTTTAATTATGCACTAGACAAAAGATAACACTGGCATGGTAAAATGAAAGTTCAAGAATACATGGATGTACCCATGGACTATGGCTTTAAAGGGGCCTTTTCACGTTTTGGTAAATTGACAGAATTAAAAAAAGTTGTTTCAGATTCACAAATTTTTGTTGTAGTTATGGTATTGGTGAGGAAACAGTAATACTGAACATTTATCATGCTGTGTTGTAGTTGTGCTATTTGTGAGGAAACAGTAATACTGAACATTTATCATACTCTAAAATATCAATTATATGCATCTTTTGATGATTTAAAAACCTGAAAATTATAAAGTGTTGCATTGCAAAATGATTGAATAATTTGGACAGTTCTGTTATTGTTGTTATATTTTGTGATACTACAAGGATTGTTTATACAAAGTATAAAATACATCATTTGTTGTATGCGCACGGATGGCCAAGTGGTCTTAGTGGTTAATTTTTACTCCAGTACTCCAGGGGTCAGTGGTTCGAGCCAAGTTGAGGTTTACATTTTTTCTTTTTTTAATTATATTTTTTTTTTTTACTGGAGCGTTTGAGATCCAATGTTTAGATTTATCAATATAAAGCATTTAATGACAAACTTCAATGCATGCCAAAATCTGTGAAAAGGCCCCTTTAAATCAAAAGCAGACAAGATATTTTAAAAGGGCAAGGCACCATTTGAAAGATGTGTTATATTTTATTTGACATAAAAGTTAAAACCATACCTGGTGAAATGACACAAATCATTAAACATCAGTTACATGTTTAAATCGTAATGGTTTTTATCAAAGATATAAATGAAAAATACATGTGAGCAGCACTCTGAGAAAATGGGGCTTAACCCTTTGCATGCTGGGAAATTTGTCGTCTGCTAAAATGTCTTCTGCTGAATTTCTAAAATTAGCATTTTCTTCGATTTTTTTTCAAAGAATACTATCAAAATAGCAAACAGTTTGGATCCTGATGAGACGCCACGTTCTGTGGCGTCTCATCTGGATCCAAACTGTTTGCAAAGGCCTTCAAAATTCGGTTCCAGCACTGAAAGGGTTAATTAATGCATGTGCAAAAAGTGTCGTCCCAGATTAGCCCGTGCAGTCTTAAAACTTTCCCCATTTATATAATTTTTGTTAAAAGGAGATCTCCTCTAAAAGAAAATCCAGTCTGTGCACAAAGTTAAGTCCCTGCTTGGTCTATGAGGACTGCACAGGCTAATCTAGGATGACCTTTTACACACATGTTTTAGGCCCAATTTTCCCAGTACCTGGCTCATATAATTGCTAAAGTGAGTCAAACAAAAAGATCTACACCACAGAATTAAAATTGTAATCAACTTTGTCTGTGTCAAATGTCTATGTGCTCAATTATATGATAAATGTCCTCAATAGAGCAAATCTACTTGTCAGGGGTGTTACTTTGTGTCTAATGTAGAACTGTTAAGACTACAATCATAACCCTTATGGCCATTAAAGTATCATACATGTAATTGTATTTTTAACAAGTATTGTTGAAAACAATGGATGCTCCCCTTGTGTTCGCTATTATAAACTGTAACAAAAGTGTGACCTTGAGAAAATCTATTATAAGCTCGGTGACCTTGAACCCAGTGACCTAAAACCACATCCAAAGGTAGAGGTCCATGCAAGGTACCTACATGCCAAATATGTTCATCATGTAAGAGATTGGTAAAATAGTTGAAGGCGCTATGAGAAACTGTTACAAAAGTTTGACAGAAAAGTGTGACGGAGGGAAGGACAAACTGGCAACAATATGCTCCCCGAATTTTTTGGGGAGCATACAAATAAACAAGACCTGTGTTTGTGAAACCCGATTCCCTCTTCTGTGCTATAAATCCACTCAAGAGATATTTAAAAGAAAATTGTTCAGTTCAAAGCACATAATTTCACCAAAAATCACTGGACTGAAACAAAGGTCACACTTTTTCTGTAAGTCATATAGGTAGTTTCATACACCAAATTTCACCTGAATGTCTAAAAGCATTTGTTAAAAACCTCCGGAAAACAGTTATTATAGAGAAAATATCTAAGTCCAAGGCCTATATCTTGGCCAAAAATGAATGGACTGGAACAAAACTAACACTTTATCTGTAACTTTTATAGTATGTCATGTAGGTAGACTCACATACCAAAAATCAGGTAAATATCTGAAAGCATTTCGTGAAAACCCTCTGGAAAACAGTTATTATAGAGAAAGGCCCATAACTAAACAAAACAAAAACACCGCATAACGTATGCCAACGCTCGGCTGCAGATGCAGTTTTGAATAAAAAAAAGCTTGTCAGAATTTTTTTTAGAGGTCACCTTGACCTTTGACCTAGTGACCCAAAAATGAGTGTGGCGTGTAGAACTCATCAAGGTGCATCTACATATGATGTTTCAAAGTTGTAGGTGGCAGCACTTTGATTTTAGAGCAAACTGTCAAGGTTTAAGCATGACGCAGACATCAGACGGCCGACGACGAGCTGGCTATGACAATACTTTGGGTTTTCTCCAAAAATAGCCAAGCTTAAAATCAAGTGACCGGAACAATGGTCACACTTCATCAGTAAGTCATGTAGGTAGACTCGCATACCAAATATCCTGCCAAAATCTGAAAGCATTTAGAAAACAAGAGGGCCTGAAAGGCCCAAAGTCGCTTACCTGAGATAACAAGATATTATTGAGACAAATCTTCTGACCAAGTGTCACGAAGATCAGAAAATAAATGTGGCCTCTAGAGTGTTAACAAGGTTTTACTATAGCCATATAAGGAAAAATGCCCCGTCCCCTGGCAGCCATGTTTTTTAACCAACCGGCATCCTTTTTGAACTCGTCCAATATATTATCTGGATGAATCTTCTGACCAAGTTTCATTTAGATTGGACAGTAAATGTGGCCTCTAGAGTGTTAACAAGTTTTTACAATAGCCATATAAGGAAAAATGCCCCGCCCTTTGGAAGCCATTTTTTTTAAGCAAACATAATTATTTTCAAACTCGCCCAAGATATCATTGAGACCAATCTTCTGACCAAATTTCATGAAGATTGGACAATAAATGTGGCCTCTAGAGTGTTAACAAGGTTTTACTATAGCCATATAAGGAAAAATGCCACCACCCCCTGGTGGCCATGTTTTTAAAGCAATCAAAACCACTTTCGAACTCATCCAAGATTTCATTAGGACAAATCTTCTGACAAAGTAACATGATCATATGAAAATAAATGTGACCTCTAGAGTGTTAATAAGGTTTTACTATAGCCATATAAGGAAAATAGCCCCGCTCCCGTGGTGGCCATGTTTTTCAACCAACCAGCATCATTTTTTAACTCTGAGTTTTATGAAGATCAGACTATAAATGTGGCCTCTAGAGTGTAAACAAGATTTTACTATTGCCTTATATAGCCATATAAGGAAAAATGCCCCGCCCCTTGGTGGCCATGTTTTTCAAGCAAACGTAACCATTTTGGAACTCATCCAAGATATCATTGAAACCAATCTTCTGACCAAATTTCATGAAGATTGGACAATAAATGTGGCCTCTAGAGAGTTAACAAGGCAAATGTTGACGCCGCACAACGCAAAACGGACGACGGACAAAAAGTGATCACAAAAGCTCACCATGAGCACATTGTGCTCAGGTGAGCTAAAAAGTCTTGAAAATGGAATGCCGTAACAGTCCAACACTATATGTCAGCCTACCGGTGCATAAAAACTCGCATGTAAAAATGTATCCAGTACTGTCCCTTGATGCAGAAGGATGTCAATTACTTTGAAATGGACACAATGTTCTACTGTTTTGTTGTTTTTAAAAAAAAACGTTCATTAGTACATGAAATTCTGATGACTTTTCTGCATGAAAAATGCTGCCATAAGCAGATGATGCTACATACACAAGATATAATTAAAACAAGAGGGCCTGAAAGGCCCAAAGTCGCTCACCTGAGATAACAAGATATTATTGGGACAAATCTTCTGGCCAAGTTTCATGAAGATCGGAAAATAAATGTGACCTCTAGAGTGTCAACAAGGTTTAACTATAGCCAAAGAAGGAAAAATGCCCCGCCCTCTGGCGCCCCCTGGCAGCCATGTTCTTCAACCAACCAACATCATTTTTGAACTCGTCCAAGATATTATTGGGATGAATCTTCTGACCAAATTTCATGAAGATCTGACAGTAAATGTGGCCTCTAGAGTGTCAACAAGATTTTACTATAGCCATATCAGGAAAAAGTGCCCTGGCCCTTGGAAGCCATGTTTTTAAAGCAAACATAATTATTTTCGAACTCATCCAAGATATCATTGAGATCAATCTTCTGACCAAATTTCATGAAGATTGGACAATAAATCTTGCCTCTAGAGTGTTAACAAAATTTTACTATAGCCATATAAGGAAAAATGCCCCGCCCCCTGGTGGCCATGTTTTTCAACCAACCGGCATCATTTTCGAACTCCTCCAAGATATAATTGGGATGAATCTTCTGACAAAGTTTCATGAAGGTCGGACGATAAATGTGGACTGTAGAGTGTTAACAAGATTTTACTACATGTATATAGCCATATAAGGAAAAATGCCCCGCCCTTTGGCAGCCATGTTTTTCAAGCAAAGGTTACCATTTTTGAACTCATCCAAGATATCATAGGGACAAATCATCTGAGCAAGTTTCATGAAGATCGGAAAATAAATGTGGCCTCTAGAGTGTTAACAAGGTTTTACTATAGCCATAGAATGAAAAATGCCCCGACCCCCGACGGCCATGTTCTTCAACCAACTGACATCATTTTTGAACTCGTCCAAGATATTATCGGGATGAATCTTCTGACCAAGTTTCATGAAGATTTGACAATAAATGTGGTCTCTAGAGTGTTAACAAGATTTTACTATAGCTATATATAGCCATATAAGGAAAAATGCCCCGCCCCTTGCAGCCATAAGGAAAAATGTTCCGCCCCTTGGCAGCCATGTTTTTCAAGCAAACGTATTCATTTTCCAAGATATCATTGAGACCAATCTTCTGACCAAATTTCATGAAGATTGGAAATAAATGTGGCCTCTAAGAGAGTTAACAAGGCAAATGTTGACGGCGCACGATGGACAACGGATAAAAGGTGATCACAAAAGCTCACCATAAGCACGCTGTGCTCAGGTGAGCTAAAAACGAGTTCTTGTCAGTAAACTGGTGTGGTTTTCTTTTGATGCTAAACTTTTTTTAATTAACCTTTTGTATATGACGGACAAGTAGTTTACTGAAAATAAAACTATTTTTAAACTAGTAATATAAAGTATTTAATAAATATTGACATATCATTCATAAAAACCCTGGGACTTAATATCTGAAATCTGACAGAATATTTCATACATGAAAGGACTTATCAACAGCAGGGCCCAGCATCAATTTTTAGCAACAGGGCCCAACATCAATTTTTAGCAACAGGGCCCAACATCAATTTTTAGCAACAGGGCCCAGCATCAATTTTTAGCAACAGGGCCCAAAATCAATTTTTAGCAACAGGGACCAACATCAATTTTTAGCTTAACTCAGAAAATGAGATAGAGTTTCCACCGGGTATTGAGAATGTCTGTCAGCCAACAAACAATCGTAAATCTCAACTGCACATATTCTTCATCAAACTTTAAGTGAGACTCAAAACTAAACAAGATGTGTTTTTGAAACACTATGTCCCCCCTATATATTTGACCTTGAAGGATGACCTTGACCTTTCACCACTCAAAATGTGCAGCCCCATGAGAAACACATGCATGCCAAATATCAAGTTGCTATCTTCAATATTGCAAAAGTTATGGCCAATGTTTAAGTTTGACGTAAACAAACCACAAACAGATACATGTAGGGCAAAAACAATATGTCCCCCCAGTATAGACTGGGAGACATATAAATACTTCTGTGAACACCAAATTCAGCATGCTGGTCAATCTAATCTAAAAAATCAAAATTGAGACAGAATATTGACTTTAGTATGTTTGTGAAACTAGGCCCAGGAAAACTCACAGATCATGGTCAGATGCTTGGATTCACATTTAAGCCATTGTGTTTCTCTTTCTATATGTTACATAGAGCCCCTTGTACCACCATACTGGTAATCCTTTTAAATAACTCATTTGAGTTTAGTTCATGCACATAAATCCTTATACAAGTATATAACAATATATAGAGCAAATCTCAACACTAAATATATCACGATACAAACACTTGGTGTTAAAATAAATAAAATGGATTGAATGACTTGACATAGCACATAAGGTGATGTGAAATATAGATGAGCTGTGTTCGGAGAAAACCAGGCTTTATGCATGTGCCTATAGTACAGTCCCAGATTATCCTGTACAGTCTGCACAAACTAATCAGGGATGACTTACCTGATAAGCATGTAGGGACTGCAAAGGCTTATCTGGGATGATACTTTACCAAAATGCAACAAGTCCAGTTTTCCCAAAGTACAGCTCAAGTCCATTTAACAAAACGCAACACAATATAGACTGACAATAACATATACTAGTACACAAAATGAAAGACAACACATACATGTATACCATATGTGAAGTACATATGATCAAATACCGGGTTATCAAATTTTAACACACAAAATATCTAAGATAATGTTGCTTACTAAAGATCACACACAATATACCAATATAGATGTAAATGATTTTTTTGTTATATTTTATTATTGTATAAAATAGCACATTCCAACATCATATCTTACATTACAAAAGGGACTTAATGTCATTATGAGTATACAGTAATAAACTTGTGAAAAAAAGCAAATAAGGTAGTTGCCTTTAAGGTCTGGTTAATTAAACAGAAATCATGGATTTTATTTAAATCCATTGAATGAGAAAACGGGGCTAAATACATGTGCATAACATGTTGTGTAAGATTTTTCACGGATGACACTTTCATGACATTTTATGTTCAAAGGATGAATCTTTGAAATGCAGATCCAGTCTGGTGGAAAGTGTTGTCCAAGCTTAGCCTATGCGGACTGCACAGGAAAATCTGGCATTACTCTTTATAACATGCATGAAGCCCCCTCTTTACAGAGCCCGTCTCATATGAATTTAACCCTTTGCATGCTGGGAAATTTATCGTTTGCTAAAATGTCATCTGCTGAATTTCTAAAATTAGCAGCTTCTTCGATTTTTTTCAAAGAATACTATCAGAATAGCAAACAGTTTGGATCCAGATGAGACGCCACGTTCTGTGGCGTCTTATCTGGATCCAAACTGTTTGCAAAGGCCTTCAAAATTCGGTTCCCGCACTGAAAGGGTTAACACATTGTCATGTTACATGTAAGCCCATAACGGATCCAGAAAAATATAACTACATTACTAAATCAACAAGGGCTGTTTGTAAAACATGCATGCCCCCCTATATGGGCTATAAGTTGTAGTAGCAGCTATTGTGTGAATACGTTTTTTGTCACTGTGAATGGTGGTGGTGGTGGTGGTAGCAGAAGAAATAGTAGTAGTAGTAGTATTAGTAGTAGTAGTAGTAGTAGAAGTAGTTGTAGTAGTAGTAGTAGTAGTAGAGTAGTAGTAGTAGTAGTAGTAGTAGTAGTAGTAGTAGTAGTAGTAGTAGTAGTAGTAGTAGCAGTAGAAGTAGTAGTAGTAGTAGTAGTAGTAGTAGTAGTATTTAATATACAAAATATACAAAAAATCTCATATTCTGATAATATTTTTACTGATCCACTGTATTTTACTAAAAGGATGATGTTTCATTGGACTGATAATTATAGATTTAGGATTACAGACCAGTTGCTTCAGTAATATTGTTCAGAGTGTGCCCTGTTGGCCGCGTATGCATTCTTGAATTATCATTCAAAAAACCATTTTACTATTTCGAGTCACCATGACCTTGACCTTTGACCTAGTGACCTCAAAATCAATAGGGGTCATCTGCGAGTCATGATCAATGTACCTATGAAGTACATCAATGTACCTATGAAGTTTCATGATCCTAGGCCCAAGCGTTCTTGAGTTATCGTATGACAACCACCTGGTGGACGGACCGACCGACCTACCGACCGACATGAGCAAAGCAATATACCCCCTCTTCTTCGAAGGGGGGCATAATAAGCTTAAAATGTACTCAACATCATGTCATATCAATAACTGGATGTATTAAAACTTCCCTAATGGATTTAATGAGCTCATATACATTCACCATGAAAATGAATAACTCAATGTGTGACAGGGGCACAATGGAAAAGTATTATTTAAACAGTTGTTATTCTCTCTTTAAAGCATGAGTATAACTTGCTTTCAAAGTATGACGATTGCGTATTTTTTAAGGCACAGTTTTTATGTGCATATACAAGTAGAGAATATCCAACTGAACAAGTACAACACGTACAAATATGCATAAGACTACAAACACATTAAAGAAGAGATTAAGTTAATCTGCTATTGGATCAACAAGGTCAAGAATATAACAAGGCTATTGTCAAGCAATATGGTCCCCTACCGGCTCCACCATTATCAGATATTCCACCATTTTCAGAATTATTTTTTTTGGTTGCCATAACCACAATTTATGACGTAGGAAAAAAATGAAAAGACGTAAATAATGTCCATATTGCCATCAATCCATGTTTTAAGTTTCATGAAAAAATATGAAGAACTTGTAAAGTTATCCCAGGATCCAGAAAAATGTGACGGACAGACAGACAGACTGACTGACTGACACACAGAGCGCAAACCATAAGTCCCCTCCGGTTTCACCGGTAGGGGACAATAAATATAGTAAAAGCTAAGTAACACCGGTTATTGGAACATTTTGACAGTTGGGGGCTCTAAGAAATTTTTTATGAAACTTTTTCTCATCTGTGATACTTCTTGTTCATATATCAAGGTTTGTTTAGCACATCTTTGATGAAATATATCATTTGATGGAAATCTGTTAGTTTTCAAAAAACATATGTACACAAAACAACTTAAAAAATATTAAATACATTTTGCAAGCCTCATTTGTGAAGTAAATACTCTCATTTCAAGAAACAAGAGGGCCATAGTGGCCCTTGGTTGCCCACCTGAGTAGTATTTATGTTAAACTCAAGTGTTTTCTATAGCCATATAAGGAAAACTGTCCCACCCCCTGGCAGCCATGTTTTTCAACGTTACAGAACCATTTTGGAATTTAGATCAGAAATCATTAGAAAAAAATGCTCTGATGAAGATTAGCCATAAATTTAACTTTTATGAAGATTGGACTCAAAATGTGACTTCTATGTAGTTAACAAGGTTTTATTATAGCTAATAGAGCCATATAAGGAAAACAGCCTTGCCCCTTGGTGGAAATGTTTTAAACAGACCAAAACCATTTTTAAACTGTGTTAAGATATCCTCAGAAACTATGCTCCTACCAAGTTTCATGAAGATTGAACTAAAAATGTTAACTTTTATATTGTTAACAAATATATTATAATGTTACTATAGCTACTATATTCATTTAAGGAAAACTGCCCCGTCACCTGGTGGCCATGTTTTTCAACGGATTGCATCCAATTTCCAACTCTGCCAAGACATTCTTAGAACAAATTAATGTTCCTACAGAGTTTTCTTTGTTCCTAGATTACCAGAACCATTTTCAAACTTAGGTTATATAAATTTAGAAAAATTTTGCTGACCAAGTTTCATGAAATGAAATGAAAATTTGATTGAAATTAGACTTCTGAAGTGTTTACAAGGTTTTACTATAGCCATAATTATAAGGAAAACTGGCAGCCATGTTTTTCAAAAGACCAGAAACAATTTCAAACTCAGCCAAGATTTCATTAGGACAAATGTTGTAACTAAGTTTCATGAAGATTTGATAATACATTAGGCCTCTAGAGTGTTAACAAGGATTTACTATAGCCACTTTATCCATATAATAATAAAAACTGCACTGCCACCTGGTAGCAATGTATTTCAGCGGACTGCAACAATGTTTAAACATGCCCAAGATATCCTTAGAACAAATGTTCTTACCAAGTTTCATGAAGATGTGATTTCCATATTGCTAACAAGATTTTACTTTAGCTCTTATAGCAATATAAGACAAGGGACAAAATTGTCACAAAACCAGGTTTTCAGTTGAAAAAAAGTTTGATAAAGGCAGACAATTCAAAATGTGTATTGTTAACCCCCTTGTGTAAAATTGACCTTGATTTCAATAAGAAAAAAAGTCTGATAAAAAGAGACAACTCAAAATGAAAATGTGCGTTGTTACTGATTGTTCATAAATACATAGTTGTTTCAAAATTAATCTATTTTTAGTTGTAGCGACCTTGACCTTGGAGATATTGACGTAATTCTTTCGCGGGACACACCGTCCAATCATGGTGAACAAATGTGCAAAATGATTTAAAAATGTCACAATGAATGACAAATTAATGGCCCAGACAAGCTCATTTATGGCCATTTTTGACCTTCATTTTCAAATTGTGACCTTGACCTTGGAGATATTGACGTGATTCTTTCACGCGACAAACCGTCTAATGATGGTGAACAAATGTGCCAAATGATTTTAAAATCTGACAATGAGCGACAAAGTTATGGCCCGGAAAAGCTCATTTATGGCCATTTTTGACCTTCAAACTCAAATCGTGACCTTGACCTTGGAGATATCCAAGTAATTCTTTCGCGCGACGCACTGTCTAATGATGGTGAACAATTGTGCCAAATGATTTTAAAATCTGACAATGAACGACAAAGTAATGGCACAGACAAGCTCATTTATGGCCATTTTTGACCTTCAAACTCAAATTGTGACCTTGACCTTGGAGATATTGACGTAATTCTTTCGCGCGACACACCGTCTAATGATGGTGAACACATGTGCCAAATGATTTTCAAATCTGACAATGAACGACAAAGTTATGGCCCGGACAAGCTTGTTTCGCCCGCCAGCCCGCCTGCCGACATCGCAAATCTGATAACCAGTTTTTTCCTTCGGAAAACCTGCTTAAAAAACTGTCCCGCCCATGACAGTCATGTTTTTCAACAGACTGGAACCTTTTTTCGAACGCTGCTTAGATATATTAAGATCAGATGCAAAGCTTCAGGATGATTTGATTAATAATAAGACTCTTAGAGTGTTAACAAGGTGTAGCTATAACCATATTAGGAAAACTGCCCCACCTCCTGACGGCCATATTTTTAAACAGATGGGAACCAATTTCGAACTCAGCAAAGATATAATTGAGGAAAATATTCTCACTAAGTTTCATAAAGATCCGACAATACATGTGCCCTCTTGAGTGTCAACAAGGTAAATGTTGCAGACAGACAATGGACATAGGACAAACGGCGATCACAAAAACTCAACATCAGCATATTCTGCTCAGGTGAGCTTAAAATAAAATAAATATAGCTCATACATGTAACAAAAACTCTTCATACTCTAAGCAATAATTTTGTGTGAGAGCACCAACATACATGAATACAAACCACAAATTGTCAACAACAAATGAAACATATGAAAGATGACTAGCCAAACAAATACTGAGAAATTTTCTTAATATGTGTACAATTTCACAACAAAGGGGATTTAAAACAGGCTTTTAGTTCACATTTAAAATAACCAATTTATCTGTAAATGCATCTTATGAATTAAAAAAAAACAAGAAATGTTCCCATCGTACATTAATGCCAACAGTAAATGCCACTGGGCACATGAATGAACGTTGGGTGGACAGTCATCATGTAAATTTCTTGTCACAAAGGGCTATAACTCTTAAATATGGGAGCAAGATTTATGATTTTTGTGCACTGCACAAACCCTCAATAAGTTCTATTTAGCTATGAAGTTTCAAGTTGATACCTCTTTCAAATTACCAGATATGGTTGAATTAAAATAGAAATTAAACAAGATGTGTTTGTGAAACACTATCCCCCCCCCAATATATATTTGACCTTTGACCTCGAAGGATGACCTTGACCTTTCACCACTTAGAATGTGCAGCTCCATGAGATACACATGCATGCCAAATATAAAGTTGCTATCTTAAATATTGCAAAAGTGTATATTAAATGAGCGATTTTGACCCATATATTTGACCTTTGACCTTGAAGGATGACCTTGACCTTTCACCACTCAAAATGTGTAGCTCCATGAGATACACAAGCATGCCAAATATTTAGTTGCTATCTTCAATTTTGCAAAAGTTATGGCAAATGTTAAAGTTTGACGCAAACCAACAAACAAACCACAGACAGGGCAACAAAAATATATCCCGCACTATAGTGGTGGGGGACATACAAATAGGGAAATTACTCTAAAAATATTGAAGCATCACCAAAATGAGATCTACCTACCGTACATTTGCGGCCATAAGTCTACCTCGGCCATAAGTCGAGGGGTATAATGTGGCTAGAAAAACTTGGTTTTTTGCCTTGACTCTGCCATAAGTCGGGGGGTAAATTTCCTCAATATCTCAGACATGTTTAAGTGACCTTTTAGTCATGGTTCTGAGGGCTTTTGCACTGGCAGTTGACATTTTTTGGGATATTAATAATAAGGATATATTTAAAACGAAACATTCAACGTTTCAATTATTTATTATCACGAAAAATATATTTTATTGTTCAAAAATCATAATAACATATCATTGATTATTTCGAACTTAATATATATTTCACAAATCAAAATTAGTTTCCCATTTAACGTAATAACTTTCAGCGTTTATATGATGAGCAGATTTTTTTGGATTAAAGTGTTAGTGCTATTGATGTGAAAATTCGTTAAAATCTTGAACGCAGAAATGCATTATATGGTCAAAATAATTGTAACTTGCTCTCAAATAATCAAAAACGCTTTCGCCATTATGCATGAAACACGTGAATTTACCAACACTCGCATCGCTCGCTATTCGACTGTTATATACATATTCGTAAATCACGAGATACCCGAGGAATATTTTCTGCATTCTGGAAAAACGTCTTATCTAATAATACTAAGCAGCTAATCGAAAGTAATTGTGTATTTAATGTGTCCAATTACACTTTTTAATAATCCAGGGTGAGTGCGTAATATTATTATAATCAAACAATGAATGAAATCATCACTCAGATAAGATCTATTGATTTACGAAACAATTATGCATAAATTGTGGGACAGTTGTGAATAAATCAACGAAACCACACCTTCATCCAATCAAAAAATATACCATGTGAAGTTGAACAATAGCGATTGGTTAAAGGCGTATCCAACGATAGAGTAATTAATTTTGATTGGTCAGAAGTAGTTTGTAGCAGAACCGTTGTGCATATCATTAACGGATAACTATTTTAGGTGTGACGCAATAAAGAATACACTTTACACTCTGATCTTAGTCAAAAGGCCGAGAAGCGATAATTGGTGGCATAAAGACACCTGCATCTGTTGACAGTTTGTATTTACACGGATTAACTTTAAATGGGTACAAGTGTCAGCAGTCGATTTTCTATTGTTCTTAGCAGACAACGGACGATGTATCAATAGACAAATTGCCATGTATAAATTTCGCCACTTTACCGTACGTCACAAATGTTTAATATTTTCGAAGTTATTTTTACATGTTTTAATTTGGACTTATAACGAAGATTAATGAATTAAAAACCAATGTAAACATGCAGTATTTTGTTATCGGCGGACATTTAAGTAAAAGACGAGTCGGCCTTACCGTAAACAGTCATCATTCCTCCGCTTCAGAGATTTATTACTTTAAAAAAAAACGGCACAGAAATATGTGTTTTTTTTTAATTTTTATTTTGTACCTCATCCATAAGTCGAGTTGACTTTTAAAGTCAATTTTGGGAGCGTTTTTAGGTCGACTTATGGCCGCAAATTTACGGTACCTGGTGGAATTAGGTAGGTTTTTCAACTTCATTTTATGCTAATTTTCAGATAGTTTGCTCAAGATCGTATTGCAAATGGTTGAGCATTGACCAAAATGTGTGGAATATACAAAGCAGAAACTATATGAATCACATTGGTGGAATAAAAAACAAGGGTATAATAGTATTTCTTTATATACTGGGATTTTTAAGAAGTCATATTTGAAAAGAATAAATACTATTTATGTGGACTATACGCACTTCATGTTAAGATGAGCTACAAATAAAGGCAATTACCTCAATTTTTTTAAGCGTTAACAATATCAATTAAATGCCTGTGTTGGAGCTCGAAACTACAGTTCAAGATAAAGTGAAATAGCTTCTAAGCTCAACAGGCTTTTATACATGGGAGTGTAAACGTAATTATAATGAAGTGATAAATTTGTTCATTTTTAAATACACACTTGTTTTGTCAAATTTGATGTTTATTTATAAACAACATTATTACATTTAAATATTATACAATAAATTTTTTGTGAGCCTTTTTCTGTACATGGATTTCAGCTCTCATTTGTAAACCATACAATTTACTGTTTGAAATTTTTGACAAAAATATTGTTAATTTAGAATCAACAAATCTTTGAAAAGGCGCTCGTAATAGCTGGTACATTAAAATCTTCTTTCCCAAGAGTGACATTAAGAAAACCTTACAATTAAATTATCATTTACAAAATCAAGAAAAATCTCATAACACGTTTCAGTCTATAAACTTGTAAATAAAGTCAGACTGGTTTCATCCTCTATCACATTGGTAATGTAAGTCACACTTGATGCTCAGGCGACTGGGGTACAGAACTGCTACCCGCTGTTGGCAGCAACTGGATCGTCATCATCATCACTACAACACTTACTGACCTTACTGCATTTGCAGCACAAAATGCACGGTGCTGCCAGGAGAAGAAATGGCGAGGCAACCAGTAGAAGGACTCCGAACCCGGCAAATATCCCTATCACCTGAAAGGCCCAACAATTATGATGTTATAAGCCTTTGTCTGGATGCATGTGTGTAAAGTGTTGTGTCAGATAAGTGTAAAGTGTTGTGTCAGATAAGTGTAAAGTGTTGTGTCAGATAAGTGTAAAGTGTTGTGTCAGATAAGTGTAAAGTGTTGTGTCAGATAAGTGTAAAGTGTTGTGTCAGATAAGTGTAAAGTGTTGTGTCAGATAAGTGTAAAGTGTTGTGTCAGATAAGTGTAAAGTGTTGTGTCAGATAAGTGTTAAGTGTTGTGTCAGATAAGGGTGTTAAGTCCACAAAGGCTTATCAGAGACAACACTTTCCGACCTGACTGGATTTTCATTTACAAGACACGAAAAATTCAAAAAAGGGGAAATTGACATCCCTGATTTGCCTGTGCCAACTTAAAAGGCTAATCTGGTACATACGGAATATTACGCTAGTCAATTGTTCCAAGAGTTTGTATCACTCGAGTGACTTGTGTGATGACGTATCACACGAGAGGCGGAGCCTCGAGTGTGATGCGAAATAGCACAAGCCACAAGAGTGATACAAACTCTTGGAACAATTGACTAGCGTAATATTCCTTTTATTATATACAACAACTAACAAAAACAGTTAACAAATGTATTTTTTACTTTAACAAAACTGACAAAACAATGACTAAAACGGTACGCCATAGTTTATTTAAGACGGGTATGAATACAGTTTATATAAATAAACGTGTAAACATTCGAACCGGGAAAACACAGGTTTCCGACACGCTTACCTTAATGCCATCGTTAATCCAATATTTATAACAATTAAGTTGACAACTTTAATCTGATGTTTATAACAAAAACGTTTAAACAATATGCACTTCCACTTCTATCTTCCATGTCTTTATCGAAACTTAGTTTAAACCACAATATTTTATTGTATTCCTATCGAAATATAAATTTATGCATGATAAACACACACTCCAAAATACGTTTTTAACACATAGTTTACTGCTAAAAACACCACGTCCGACATGTCCTTACAGAGCTTAGATAAAACTATTGTGTTTTGTCACAGAAATGACGTCGCACGATGTACTACGTTATATATTTCGTAATATAAAATATTTCTATTTTCGGTGCGTGTAATGTGACGTCATTAAATGGGTCGAAGTAGTCCGGCTAGTATGGTATACGGAATTGGAAACAGCAAGTAGCATAATACAGGATTTTTTATTTCAACGATTGATACAACCTGTATTTTGTTAAAAGCATTAAACAGGTATATAATATAACACTTTACACACTTGCATATAAATATAAATAGGCAATAATGTTCTTCTGCTTTGGTCAAGTGAAATGCAAGTGATAATCTTTATATAGACAATTCAATATCATGGTAACTATCATGCTACAGCCATATAAAATGCACGAGATAATCATTATATGGAAAGTTCAATAAACTTCTTGTCACAAAGGGCTATAACTCTTAAATATGGGAGCAAGATTTATGATTTTTGTGCACTGCACAAACCCTCAATAAGTTCTATTTAGCTATGAAGTTTCAAGTTGATACCTCTTTCAAATTACCAGATATGGTTGAATTAAAATAGAAATTAAACAAGATGTGTTTGTGAAACACTATCCCCCCCCCAATATATATTTGACCTTTGACCTCGAAGGATGACCTTGACCTTTCACCACTTAGAATGTGCAGCTCCATGAGATACACATGCATGCCAAATATAAAGTTGCTATCTTAAATATTGCAAAAGTGTATATTAAATGAGCGATTTTGACCCATATATTTGACCTTTGACCTTGAAGGATGACCTTGACCTTTCACCACTCAAAATGTGTAGCTCCATGAGATACACAAGCATGCCAAATATTTAGTTGCTATCTTCAATTTTGCAAAAGTTATGGCAAATGTTAAAGTTTGACGCAAACCAACAAACAAACCACAGACAGGGCAACAAAAATATATCCCGCACTATAGTGGTGGGGGACATAAAAATAGGGAAATTACTCTAAAAATATTGAAGCATCACCAAAATGAGATCTACCTACCTGGTGGAATTAGGTAGGTTTTTCAACTTCATTTTATGCTAATTTTCAGATAGTTTGCTCAAGATCGTATTGCAAATGGTTGAGCATTGACCAAAATGTGTGGAATATACAAAGCAGAAACTATATGAATCACATTGGTGGAATAAAAAACAAGGGTATAATAGTATTTCTTTATATACTGGGATTTTTAAGAAGTCATATTTGAAAAGAATAAATACTATTTATGTGGACTATACGCACTTCATGTTAAGATGAGCTACAAATAAAGGCAATTACCTCATTTTTTTTAAGCGTTAACAATATCAATTAAATGCCTGTGTTGGAGCTCGAAACTACAGTTCAAGATAAAGTGAAATAGCTTCTAAGCTCAACAGGCTTTTATACATGGGAGTGTAAACGTAATTATAATGAAGTGATAAATTTGTTCATTTTTAAATACACACTTGTTTATTTAAGACGGGTATGAATACAGTTTATATAAATAAACGTGTAAACATTCGAACCGGGAAAACACAGGTTTCCGACACGCTTACCTTAATGCCATCGTTAATCCAATATTTATAACAATTAAGTTGACAACTTTAATCTGATGTTTATAACAAAAACGTTTAAACAATATGCACTTCCACTTCTATCTTCCATGTCTTTATCGAAACTTAGTTTAAACCACAATATTTTATTGTATTCCTATCGAAATATAAATTTATGCATGATAAACACACACTCCAAAATACGTTTTTAACACATAGTTTACTGCTAAAAACACCACGTCCGACATGTCCTTACAGAGCTTAGATAAAACTATTGTGTTTTGTCACAGAAATGACGTCGCACGATGTACTACGTTATATATTTCGTAATATAAAATATTTCTATTTTCGGTGCGTGTAATGTGACGTCATTAAATGGGTCGAAGTAGTCCGGCTAGTATGGTATACGGAATTGGAAACAGCAAGTAGCATAATACAGGATTTTTTATTTCAACGATTGATACAACCTGTATTTTGTTAAAAGCATTAAACAGGTATATAATATAACACTTTACGCACTTGCATATAAATATAAATAGGCAATAATGTTCTTCTGCTTTGGTCAAGTGAAATGCAAGTGATAATCTTTATATAGACAATTCAATATCATGGTAACTATCATGCTACAGCCGTATAAAATGCACGAGATAATCATTATATGGAAAGTTCAATAAACTTGTGTGACTTTGACCTTGAATGTCTGTGACTGGTTTATGCCTTGTGCATGTTAGTCTCAATAAGCAAAACATATGACCCCAGTTAAATGAAAACCCTTCAAAGGGTATGAGGGATAAGCAGTGGACACAAATAACGGACACAAAAAGGAACCCTAAAATCTTTCCCTGTAAGTTTATGTGTGACCTTCACCTTGAGATGGTGATAAAGCCTCATGCCATCTGCAAAAGTTTCAATGATCTAAACATTAGAGCAAAGTTTCATGAAAAACTTTCAAAGGGTAAAGGAGATATAGAACAGAAACAAAAATGTCATGGGCACATTCGCGGACGGACTGATGAACAAGGATATTCCTTTAAGCCCCTTCCCAACTTTTCAGCAAGGGTTTAATAAAATTGTTTTACAGTATGGTAGATAATTAAAGACTGTGTAAGACCATTTATCTTAGCAAGATAAAACCAAAACAGTATTAACCATTTACAGATAAGATACTTATTTAAATGGGTTTGCTGTCCCTAAGAAAATAAAAGAAAATTAAAAACCTTTTTTTACTACGTTCAAGACTTCTTTTCCAACCCTAATCTAACTTATGAGCAGAAAACAACATAAAGCCAGAATAGACTGAGTTACTCGCAGGTTGCATATAGTCATTTTCCCCTGGCTTTAAGCGTGGAAGGGTGAATTCATTTATGTTGAAATATTTTTTTCAAACTGTTTCTTTGCCATTTATATTCTATGAATAATATGCTACCTGAGTGCGGTGCCATATCACAGACGCTCTGGAATGACCCAGTTTGTTCTTGCACGGACCTTTGTCGTAGTGTCGCAGGAGAAAGTCATCCTGAAAAAAAAGAGACATAAAATTGAGCCACCATGTACCAACTACATCTTCATGTTTAAAGCCAGTATCTAATTTTTATATGGTTCCAGACTGTGTTTCAAATTTGATTATCAGAACATACTGTTTGAATAAAATATAAATAAACTGATAAGGTCTTTTTCAATAAAGGCTACTTTAAAAAAAAAGCCTCGACTAATTGACTTGACTGTATTTAACACTTACCTTATGCTCTCTTAATATCGATCTACATATCAAACATGTAGGTGATATGTGTTGGTTTTGGAGAATTATCCACAAAATTTTTTAAGAGTGGCAATGGAAAAAAATATTTTCATGTCCGGCATAAGACCCGGTGTCAATTAAAATATATTTATGACAACTAGTGAAAAAAAGTTATTATTAACTGAAAGCAATAAATATTTTGTATCATTAAAAAAATATCACTTCTTAGATTTTCATTCTAATGCAATTTTCTTTACCAACTAAATTCTTCACAAATTAGCCTGTGCAGTCTGCCCTGCTAATAAGGGATGACACTTTCCCCTTTTATGTTTTTTTTTAAAGGGAGCCTCTTCTAAACAAGAAGAGGACCAAGATGGCCCTAGTCCGCTCACCTGAGAGGAGTCGGTTCATTCAATCTTTACCAAATGTCAAACTTGACCTAGATATTGTCCAGACAAACATCCTGGTCAAGTTTCATCATTATTTCATCTGCGAGTCATGATCAATGTACCTATGAAGTTTCATGATCCTAGGCGTAAGCATTCTTGAGTTATCATCCGGATACCATTTTTCTAAGTTGAGTCACCGTGACCTTGACAGCCATTAGGTGAATACTTTTTTGGCACTGTGACCTTGACCTTTGACCAAGTAACCTGATAATCAATAGGGGTCATCTGCCAGTCATGATCAATATACCTATGAAGTTTCATGAACCTAGGCATAAGCTTTCTTCAGTTATCAGCCATAAACCATTTTAGGTCACCGTGATCTTGACCTTTGACCTAGTGACCTGAAAATTTCAATAGGGGTCATCTGCGAGTCATGATCATTGTACCTATGAAGATTAATGATCCTAAGCATAAGCGTTCTGGAGTAATCATCCAGAAACCATTTTACTATTTCAGGTCACCGTGACCTTGACCTTTGACCTAGTCATGATCCTAGGCATAAGCGTTCTTGAGTTATCATCTGGAAACCATTTTACTATTTCAGGTCACCGTGACCTTGACCTTTGACCTAGTGACCTGAAAATCAATAGGGGTCATCTGCGAGTCATGATCAATGTAACTATGAAGTTTCATGATCCTAGGCCTAAGCGTTCTTGAGTTATCATCCGGAAACCATTTTACTATTTCGGGTCATCCTGACCTTGACCTTTGACCTAGTGACCTGAAAATCAATAGGGCTTATTTGCGAGTCATGATCAATGTATTTATAAGTTTCATGATCCTAGGCATAAGCGTTCTTGAGTTATCATCTGGAAACCATTTTACTGCTTTGGGTCACCATGACCTTGACCTTTGACCTAATGTCCTGAAAATCAATAGGGGTCATCTGCGAGTCATGATCAATGTATCTATGAATTTTTATGATCTTAGGCATAAGCCTTCTTGAGTTATCATCCGGAAACCATTTTACAATTTTGGGTCATCGTGACCTTGACCTTTGAAATAGTGACCTGAAAATCAACAGGGGTCATCTGCGAGTCATGATCAATGTACCTTT
Source organism: Dreissena polymorpha (assembly GCF_020536995.1). NCBI lineage: Eukaryota > Metazoa > Mollusca > Bivalvia > Myida > Dreissenidae > Dreissena > Dreissena polymorpha. The sequence goes on along the minus strand of NC_068370.1, from coordinate 5,327,734 downwards.
GAAGTTTCATGATCCTAGGCATTAGCGCTCTTAAGTTATCATCCGGAAACCATTTGGTAGACGGACGGACCGACATGAGAAAAACAATATAACCCCTCTTCTTCGAAAGGGGGGAGGGGGATAATGAGAAAACCGCCCCCCTCCCAGCAGCCATGTTATTCAACTGACTGGAACCATTTTTGAACTCAACTCTCGTATCAAGGAAACAAATGTTCTGAGCAAGTTTCATGAAAATTGGGCCAAAAATGTGACTTTTACTGTGTTCACTTGTTTTCACTATATACATATAGAGAAAAATGCCCCGCCCACTGGCGGCCATGTTTTTTCACCGATCACGACCATTTTCAAACTCGTCCGAGATATCAATAAAACAAATGTTTTGACCAACTTTCATGATGATTGGGCAAAAATCGAGACTTCTAGAGTGTTTACAAGGTTTCTCTATAGCCAAATAGGGAAAACTGCCACTATATACATATAGAGAAAAATGCCCCGCCCACTGGCGGCCATGTTTTTTCACCGATCTCGACCATTTTCGAATTCGTCCGAAACATCAATTGAAACAATGCATTGACCAACTTTCATGATGATTGGGCAAAAATTGTGACTTCTAGAGAGTTTACAAGTTTTCTCTATAGCCAAATTAGGAAAACTGCCCCGCCCACTGGCTGCCATGTTTTTCAATGGATTGGAACCACTTTTGAACTCAACCAAGATATCATTAAGACACACATTTTGACAACCTTACATGAAGATTGGGCATGAAATGTGACTTCTACAGTGTTTACAAGGTTTTTCTTTTTTTTGACCTAGTGACCTAGTTTTTGACCCGGCACAACCCAGTTTCGAAGTCGGCCTACATTTCATTGGGACAAAGCTTCTGACCAAGTTTCATGAAGATGGGACAAGAAATGTGGCCTATAGAGTGTGCACGAGCAAATGTTTACTGACGGACGGACATACGACGGACAAAGACCGGTCACAAAAGCTCACCTGAGCAATCAGGCGAGCTAAAAAACCAGTACAGTAGGAAAGTGTCTCCCCTGATTATGCACTACACACCATTCTCCTTGAGCGCAGCATACAATTTACAAGATTTCTTACATCCAAAGACGTGAGGCAGTACCAACAGAAGACATGTTTACAACGCTTGCACATCATCTGTGCGCAGCCATCGTTTCTCTCAATTGGCACATGGCACACTGGGCATCTCTTGATGTTCGACTCTGCCTCACTTGTGAATGGGATCCTGTAAAGAAACCCATCATGCAAACAATGTACCAATTACTGTTTGAACCACATTATGGGAATGTGCTCAATGCCTGTGCATAAAATGTCATCACAGGTGAGCATTTGCAGCAAGCAGGGGCTAATAAGGGACGACTCTTTCTGCTTGTGGGGATTTCTTTTAACCGAAAATCCAGTGTAGGCAACAAGTTTTGTCTTCCATTAGCCTATGGGGACTGCACAGGCTTATTTGCGAACATACTTTGAGAACATGCATTAAGCACAGTTGTTCCCAAACCAAGGCCCATTTATTCACCAATAGACAGTCACAGTTATAAATGACTTATTTACGACAAGTTTTTTAATGTTCTTCCCTGTTTATTTGTGTCTTACAAGTATTGTTTTCTCATATTGTATCTTTCGCAACAAAGACCATTTTAGGGATCAAGAAATCATTATCAAGACAAATTTTGTTTAGCTTAACAAATATGCTATTGTGAAAATACAGTTTTGGACCAATACAAAATTACAACATATGTTAAGAAATAAGGCATAACCAGATAAGACCCTAAATTAATTGAAGTGGCATCTTGATAGAAATGTGCAATTAACAACTTACACAGGTGTAATGAGCTATCACAACTTATAAACTTTTATGAAACCTTTTTACTGACATTACCGGATTTGCAGTTGCAATGCTTTTCATTTAATAGACAGTAATGTCCTGCATATTAAACCTTCTTTAATGTTATAAAATATTGCACAACAGTTCATAACTGATTATATGTCTAGCTTCTCCTACTGTGAAACCACAATTATTTTAACCAAATCATGCAAAAATGGGTCTTATGCCATATGCGTATACTGTAGCTCCAGACAAGCTCGGGCTTGATCAGTGGCTACCTGTTCCCTAAACATGTACAAAGTTTTGTGGTCCGATTAGCAGACAGGGTAGATCATGGCCAAACTGAGAATGCACGGGCTGGTCTGCAGCTATGCTGGCAAAATATCGCATAAAACACATTTTTTGGCATTACAGAATTTGTTGTAGATTTTCATGGATCTCCACAACCATGACATCATATGTTAAACAAAGGTACACGTCCAATGTCTTAAAACATACATTACAAAAAAGAAATTTAAGATGTGAAAATATACTTTTTAATAATTGTCTGAATGAATTGTTAAATGCAATGAATTTTAGTCATTCTGATATTACCCTTGGTCCTCTAATCGTCCCGACATGACCACGTCATTGCAGGACTTTGTGTGATGCCATTTGGACTTGCACACTGAGCAAAACTGTAGCTTGCACTGAAATAACAACGTACATTAACTCAAAGTAGTGAATGCTTAATAGCTTGCACTAAAATAAGAAGTCACATAACCAATAACCAACAGTACATTGTAGATCGCAGTGAATTCTTGAAAGATGAATAAAACACATGTTTTTCCTTGGTTATTCGACATAAAAATCCTCAGGTGCAACTCGTGCGAAAGACATCGGACCTTGGACTAATCTGATCAATTTTGCTGTGGTCTGACACTTTTCAGTCCTTGCGTCCGACAAAAAAAAATCCAAAACAATATCTAATAAGGGCTGTTTGTAAAACGAGAATGCCCCCCATATGGGCTGTCAGTTGTAGGGGAAGCCATTGTGTGAATACGTTTTTTGTCACTGTGACCTTGACCTTTGACCTAGTGACCTGAAAATCAATAGGGGTCATCTTCCAGTCATGATCAATGTACATGTGAAGTTTCATGATCCTAAGCATTAACATTCTAGAGTTATCATCTGGAAACCATTTTACTGTTTTGAGTCAATGTGACCTTGACCTTTGACCTATTGACCTGAAAATCAATAGGGGTCATTTGCCAGTCATGATCAATGTACCCATGAAGTTTCAAGATCCTAGGCGTAAGCATTCTTGAGTTATCATCCGGACACCATTTTACTATTTCGAGTCAGTGACCTTTGACCTAGAGACCTGAAAATGAATAGGGGTCATCTGCCAGTCATGATCAATGTACCTATGAAGTTTCATGATCCTAGGCCTAAGCATTCTTGAGTTATCATCTGGAAACCATTTTACTATTTCGAGTCACTGTGACCTTGACCTTTGACCTAGTGACCTGAAAATCAATAGCAGTCATCTGCCAGTCATGATCAATGTACCTTTGAAGTTTCATGATCCTAGGCCTAAGCATTCTTGAGTTATCATCTGGAAACCATTTTACTATTTCGAGTCACTGTGACCTTGACCTTTGACCTAGTGACCTGAAAATCAATAGCAGTCATCTGCCAGTCATGATCAATGTACCTTTGAAGTTTCATGATCCTAGGCCTAAGCATTCTTGAGTTATCATCTGGAAACCATTTTACTATTTCGAGTCACTGTGACCTTGACCTTTGACCTAGTGACCTGAAAATCAATAGCAGTCATCTGCCAGTCATGATCAATGTACCTTTGAAGTTTCATGATCCTAGGCCTAAGTCTTTTTGAGTTATCATCTAGAACCATCTCGTGGACGGACCGACTGACATGTGCAAAAAAATATACCCCCTCTTCTTCGAAGGGGGCCTAAAAATTTGAATAAAAATGAACACGAAACTATGAATTTAAAAAAAAATAAGGACTATTTATTGTTTACTTCGATAAATTATTTAACTTTAAAATAAAACAGATTTTACCAACAAGTCAAACTGGTAATATTTGCTGCTGACGTAATATACTCCAAGCCCGATTCTTAGAACCAGTCAAATATTGCAGCTTGTTTCGGGACAAAGGCGACACAACACATTTTTGATTTGTTGAAATTGAACTTTACTGGTTTAAAAAAACTACGAAGCGGGATCACAAAATTACAGCTCCTGCCAAGTAGATTCATAGCGAGTTAAGTCGTAATATAAAGCGAATATTAATACGAAATAAACATGAATCACTTTCTTACTGATATTGTTGGGAAATGAGCGCATTAAAGAATAAACACAATAAATAAAAGGGTATACAACGGCAAAAAACATGTTTTGGAACAGACATGGCCATCTTGAATGTCATGTGATTACCCTCTCTGAGAGTACTAATATTTTATATAGCAGTTTAAAATTACTTGTAAACCCATTAAAACATCACAAAGCTTTCTTCACTTTCAACTTCAAAATAATGGGTTTAAATTAAGTTGTTATTTTATTGTACTTAGAATTGTTTAACATTCTGAACCTCATAATAATAAAAATAACTGTAGACACGGTATTTACTATTGCTTATTGAAGAAGAACAAGGTACGGTAAAATCTGATGAAGTCCGGTTAATTTTAAATGTCATCGGGCCTCATGTCTGGTAAGATTTTTTTGTCTGTCGCATGGGTTGAGTTGTTTATGTTTATTGATTAAATCCACACGGGCTATAGACCACTGCAAGCGGTCTCATCTTAAACATTTTTTATATTGGATGAACTGATAAAAAACCCATGGTGCTATCACAACCCAATTACTTTTAATGACAAACAATATGTCATGATCTGTTTTAGGTGCATACTTCGTGAAAACAGTTGGTTAACAATATTAATTATAGATGTTTGAAGAAATCCAGTATATACATTATGTTTGTAAGCTGAACATTGTACAAAAAGAATAAAATTCAAAGCATTTAAATATATGACACAAAATAATATAATAAAGAAGACTGTCCTTGTCTAAATGTTAACCTTTTGGTAAACAATGCAATTTACAGATTTGCCATACACTTTACCAGACAAACACAACTAAAAATGCCTGAAATTATTTTTGGTTCAATGAATTGAATTTACAAACATGGTAACTTTATGCAAATACCCTCATTAATTGTCATGAATGTGAAGATGTTTTTTTACGAGCACCCTTCTTAAAAACAAACAATTAAATTACAATACATAAAGACACTTGATACAAATGCAATTAACCCTGTTAAGAATGTATGCATATATATGCAAGTGCTGATAGTAACATTCACCAGATGTTGTGTATTGAAAAGTAATTGATCAGTCATTTTCAGGTGGATTTTGGACATTTGATCAGTAATATTTCATAATAATCAATCATTTTGCATATTTTTGGTACTCATTATTTTTAATCATGACCTTTACTAAAATAATAAACCATAATGACTGCAAATTATGGCAAATATCGCAGATCTATAGTGCATATATGATCCAAATAGTATACCGATATCAAATCAGGCCTTTTTCTGTCTATTTGGGAAAAGGCACCTAGCAAAATTGGGATTTTTCGAGTCACGAAATCTTCCAAATTTCCAAACAGCAAACGGATGTAGGTTTGCCCTACCTTTGGACAGTCTACAGGTCTAGGTTTGCTGAAAGCCTACCTTAGGACAGTCTACAGGTGTAGGCTTGCTGTAGGCCTACCTTAGGACAGTCTACAGGTGTAGGTTTGCTGTTACGTTAGGACAGTCTACAGGTGTAGGTTTGCTGTAGGCCTACCTTAGGACAGTCTACAATTGTAGGTTTGCAGTAGGCCTACCTTAGGACAGTCTACAGATGTAGGTTTGCTGTAGGCCTACCTTAGGACAGTCTACAATTGTAGGTTTGCAGTAGGCCTACCTTAGGACAGTCTACATGTGTAGGTTTGCTGTAGGCCTACCTTAGGCCACTCTACAGGTGTAGGTTTGCTGTTACCTTAGGACAGTCTACAGGAGTAGGTTTGCTGTATGCCTACCTTAGGACAGTCTACAGGTGTAGGTTTGCTGCAGGCCTACCTTAGGACAGTCTACAGGTGTAGGTTTGCTGTTACCTTAAGACAGTCTACAGGTGTAGGTTTGCTGTTACCTTAGGACAGTCTACAGGTGTAGGTTTGCTGTAGGCCTACCTTAAGACAGTCTACAGGTGTAGGTTTGCTGTAAGCCTACTTTAGGACAGTCTACAGGTGTAGGCCTACCTTAGGACAGTCTACAGGTCTAGGTTTGCTGAAGACCTCCTTTAGGACAGTCTATAGGTGTAGGTTTGCTGTAGGCCTACCTTAGGACAGGGAATAGATGTAGGTTTGCCATACCTTAGGACAGTCTACAGGTGTAGGCTTGCTGTAGGCCTACCTTAGGACAGTCTTCAGGTGTAGGTTTGCTGTAGGCCTACCTTAGGACAGTCTACACGTGTAGGTTTGCTGTAGGCCTATCTTAGGACAGGGAATAGATGTAGGTTTGCCATACCTTAGGACAGTCTACAGGTGTAGGTTTGCTGTAGGTCTACCTTAGGACAGTCTACAGGTGTAGGTTTGCTGAAGGCCTACCTTAGGACAGTCTACACGTGTAGGTTTGCTGTAGGCCTATCTTAGGACAGGGAATAGATGTAGGTTTGCCCTACCTTAGGACAGTCTACACGTGTAGGTTTGCTGTAGGCCTACCTTAGGACAGTCTACACGTGTAGGTTTGCTGAAGGCCTATCTTAGGACAGGGAATAGATGTAGGTTTGTGATACCTTAGGACAGTCTACAGGTGTAGGTTTGCTGTAGGCCTACCTTAGGACAGTCTACAGGTGTAGGTTTGCTGAAGGCCTGACTGGAGGAGGTGCTACACACATGACACACAGTCTCACACCCCGCCTCGGGACAAAACGTCCTGTCAGGATCTAGGTCAACTTCTGAAACACACAAAGTCCATTCTTGCTTTCAGTTCAAAAAGACTTAAAATTATTCATTTCCACAGTTAATGATAAATTGGCTAAACGTAACCTGCTAACCTGTAATCACATCCTTTAAACCCAGTTACGATTTAAAACTGACTCTCATTCATTGACAGTTATTATCATGTTTGCAGATTTTAAACCCTTCAGTGTAAAAAAAACTTATTTAATCCTTATTTCAAAAGTGTCAAAAGTGTCATTAAAAGAAGAACAATTTCAAAGAATAAAACCCCACATAAGAGCACTGACATAAAGCAAGTTTTCTTTAAACATTATTACACATTATATACTAGATGATAAACAGCAAACAGTGAATTTAACAGCTATCCTGTGTACTAAAGAACTACATGTATAGGCTGATGAACTCTTGGTAATTATTGGGGTTAAAATTGACACATTTGTTGGATGGGGCGTGTGCTCTTTATGTCACGTTATTACAATGTATTCAATATGGATTGCAACACTGATCACATGTGTTGCAATCATCATCCAAGCAAAAACTATCAACCCCGAAACAACTAACATTCAGGAAAACATCTACATTGTAAGGCAATAACCAATGTTGGCATGGTTATAATTTCTTGAGTGAAATGCAAATTTCACATATCTTCTGATGGATGTTGCAGGAGAGGTACTCTAAGCCAATAGCTCACCAAACATGTTAAATTCATGCTAGCTGCAAATCAACATCTAAACTTATAATACCTTTCTGGAATTTCAGTTTTCTGTATCTGGCGAAGTGTTTCTCATCAACCAGGGTCTTCACCTAAAAAAAGAGTTAATATTTGAGTCTTGGAGAAAAAAACTCAATGCATCTGTGTTAAGTATATTTCAATATAAGCATGTGCAGTCTACACAGGCTAATCAGTGAGGATACTTTCTGCCTGGACTGGATTTTCATTCAGAAGAGACTTTCCTTTAAATGAAAAATTCATTAAAACGACTGCAAAAACTGACACTTTACACATATGAAATGAGACCTGTTTCCCAAACACAGACTCATAAAGTTATTAAAATTTAAAATCATTTTGTTGACACCCGGTAAACTGGTAACATGAGTTTGTGCAGAGAAAGGCGTGTGCTGAAAAGTATTTAATTCAGCTACTCTTGACTGGAAACAAAAGGCTACAACTTAGTACAATATGTTTGAAACAGGATATAAACAGGACACTACATGAAATTTGAACTTTATATTCACTTACTTCACCACTTGTGAGGATACATTTGATACAATATGCAGGATTAGCATGGGGAAAATGTACAATCCAACAGAATATGATTTCAGCAGGAGACCAGAAAATGATGCAATAGTTTGTACATATAATGAAACATGACATACTTTGATACTACTACATTAACAGAACTTGTCATTTCATCTATATTTGTCTACCTGCAATAACTAATATCTTCCTACATTGGAAAATAAATGGGCCCAAATAAGCACATCAATATTTTATATGTTTCTGCACGTCTTTTTTATATCACATTCATACCACTTTACAGATCTTCAAAATTATACTAAGCTAGATAAACAACCATTGATTATTATTATAAACACTTGAGGACTTTCTCAAACAAGTGTTCAAAACTAAGAATCAAGATCATTGAACACATTATTATTTGGTGTTACCTCTGAGAACAGTATTTTCCCCTGTTTACGGCACTGAGCATCAGGACATGTGATGGAGACCACATTTCCCTCGTAAATCATCACCATTACATACTGCTGGACACACTGAAAGGTAAAATGTGAAATTATCTTACATATGCACAATTCACTACAAGTATTATAAATATCATATCTGTTAGATCTACTGTGTACCTATGTAATGTGAGCAGCATTCTAAGGAACAACTATGTGTTATGTTTTTTTGTTTTTTTTGTATATCAAAACAAACAGGTGTAAAAAAACATAATTGCAACAAAGGCTGATTTGCCTTGTGCCTAGCAAGGGACAAGATACAAATTAAACATAGTTATAATAATTGTGTGTGGTCTTTAATAATGAGGTTTGTTTTACGAATGTCCATCATGGTCGAACATTTAAATTTACAATACACATTACAAGAATGAACTCTTTGAGTACAGTAATAAACTCTGCAAAAGAGGCCATGTTTTTGACAGCTATCATAACAGAGAAAAGCAAATGCTGTTTTGGTTTATTTTTTGACAAGTGAAATTCTTATCTACAGTAAGTGGAATTCAACATTTGCCACACAATCTTAGATAATCAAACAGATAAAAAGATAAAAATAAAAATGATTAAAATGGTTTTTATTGTGATTTTATCAACATGTTAATGAGATACATCAATATAATAAGCAATAAAAAACACGCATTTTGGACATTATCTCAAAGATTAAAAATAACAATAAAAAAAATTCACATAAATATTTATCTAGCAATCATGCAGATGATATTAATATGAAAAATGTCACTTAAATTATCCATGAAATGATAATGTACACTGATTGCAGTAGCACGTGTATAAAAGAAAGAGCATCTCATCATAGACATTGCTTCTTTAACCCTAACACAACTGTTAATATAAAATTGTCGGTTTCCCAAGGATGTGTCAACAGGTATGTGCGTAATCATACTATATACATTAACATGTATCTTTTTCACACCTGTGAATATCAACTTATTTGTTAAGGTACCTATACAAAACATTTATACAAGGTTTATTTATCCTGAACATTTACACTTAATTTAAAATAACATTTTAATTCTTAGTTTTTTTATATCACACGAAAAGGAAAGGAAGTATTTCAAAAGACAGTGGTTTTTTTCACCTATAGGGGAATGGTGGCGGGGCCCGTCCAAAGGGGAAAAACGCGTTGTTTTTTAGGAAAAGGGGAAAATTACAAATTCACTCTTTTATATGTAATGATATTTATTATATGAATACACATGTATGCATGAATGCAATATTCACAGCTGAATGTCTCTGTCCTTTTTCTTAAATATATATCAACGATTGTTTCAACATTAGTTTCAGACAGTTCAGCCGTCATGCACAGTCCCAGTTTTCCTAGCCAATTTGAGTCTAATTGGAATTTTTTAATCGATAAAATGGCCAATTTGAGCATTTTTTATCAATAAAAAGGAGCAAATTGGAATGTTTTTATCAACAAATATCGACACAATATTGGTACATCAGGCCTTTTCCTGGCCATTTTGGAAAAAAATGAAATTCATGTGAAAAGTGACCACTGATTTGGGAAAAACTAATTTAACTCTTTATGATGATTCAAAATCATATTAATATTATATTTATATACTTTGTTAGTTGTTTATGAAATAAATCTGAGATATATGTATCATTAGACAGTTTTTTCTAAAAAAAAAAATAATATTTTTTTTTTTTTTTTTTTACTTCTGGAGGGGATTTTTTCTACAAAATAGGGGAAAATATATACTATTTTTTTAGGGGAATGGGGCCGAATATCGGCCCCGAAATTGCCATTAAAAAAACACTGAAAGATCTTAACTACAATAATACATTACATAATGCTTTATATTATCATTTAAAAAAATTAAATGCACAAATACAAACTATGTGAGATTTATAAACAAATTATAACAACTTTTTATAACAAGAGTTACTCATTCATCTACTTTGCAAAATTGCAAATGCATCTTCTCAATGTACTAAAATAGCAAAAGGGTTTATAAGTGGGAACACTGGAACAGTGTTCTAGCAGTAGAATGCTGACCTAGAAATGGAAAGGTCCCTGGTTGAATCCTACTGACTCAGACCATTACTATTTGTTGGGGGCAAAGCATTTATTCCACGCCCACTCTTATCCACAAAGGTGTATGAATGGGTGCCTGTGTGGATTATAAGTAAATGTGCAGTGGCTGCACCCTATGCCAAGTGTAAAGGGATGACTTAAACCCAGTGATCAAGGGGTTAAACTGACAGTCAGGTGAAGATGTACCATTACTTAAAGACAATAAACCTGATCCTTAACCTTTTCCAGTAGACATATTTATTTATTCATACATGCCATACGTCCTGGATTGTCCGGGACAGTCCCGGAAATGAAGAACTTGTCCCGCTGTCCCGGAAATCTGTCCAATGTCCCGGAATTTACAAAATCCATATATACATGAACCTTATCTTAGGCTTAACTGCACCTCGAATCTGTGTATATCTGCAGAGTCTCCATGACAATGCCTACCCGAATAGGCAGACTACGCTACGTGTCAAAATCGATCAATTAACAGGGGTCCTGTTATCATATTGATTGTCTCACGTTCGCGGTCAAACCGAAAAGGCGGCATTGTTTAATGTGGTTGTTAATTGACTTTAATCTACTACGTCATTATTTTCGGCTGCGTAAGGGCAAAGGATAGTTGTTTCCACATCTGAAGTCAAACATCGCGGAGTAAAAAATTAAAAGCAGTTTATGTTCGCACGTTTAACCGACAAAGAAGTTGTATTGTGAATTGATTTGAGTTGACGATCTAACGGTACTGTATTGTTGTATTTTTTATAATATAAATGTTATAAATGAATAAAAGCGTATCAACAACTACGCGTTACACACCGGTCTTAATAACAATAACGCAGTGACGTCACCATCTATGTTTAGAACGCTTACACTGAAAACACATGGCTTGTATCTAGTAACGGAAGTAGTTATGTTTAATTTGACGTTAATAGATCAAGTGTATTTCGGATAGACTTTCGAACTTTTGCAATTAACGATGCGAAACAAAAAAACAGGTACAAAAAATGCATATGTCTATAAATATCGTTACATTTTATACATGTCCCGGAAAATCGGCAAAAGTCCCGGACAATTTAACTCAATGTCCCGGAATTGGTCTGAAAAATTATGGCATGTATGATTTATACATACTTCTTTACAATAAATGCATCCACAGTCTTGAAGAGTATACATGTCATGTGGAGCATACTCTGATAGGCAAAGACGGCATGTAATTAACGGGTCTATAGCAAGGTCCACCACCGTCATGCTGGTGGAAAAAGTTGCCATTCTGTAAAATACATAATTAAAAAATACATGTCAATAAATGGAACATGTAATATGCATTTAAATATAAACGCACATGCATATTGATTTGTTTTACAATACATTTAAACAAATACTGTTGAATGGAAAATTAATGTTGAATGAGAAAGTTTTATTTGATTGTGAAAGAGATCTTTTTTATTAAGCCAATAACAGACTTGTTCCTGCATTTCATTAAATTTTGTAAAATGTGAATATTCTAACAGAATGAGTACTATCGATAAGTGAAAATTTTAATTTTGCTAAATGATCACATTTATTGATAGTCTAGCCTTTTATCATGTTTACAGTAGGCTTTCTTGAAGTATTCTCCATTACTGCAAGGTGTAAATTACCCATACACATTTCTATATAATCAAGAAATACCAATAACACAAAAACCAAAACAACCCATGCACATGTTTCTATTTTGACCATGGACATTTGATAACAATTTTTATATGATTTTTGTCCTAACCACATGAAGCCTTTGACACTTTTAAACAAAAAAAACCCATTATAAATAAAATGAGACTGAGACCATTAAACTACCTGAATAAATAAGTATATGGTCAATTTATATCAATAAGATAATAGCCTAGTTTTTTGCTTTTTCATTGTCCAATATTTAAGTTGATAAGTGCTTATGTCTGAAAGTAGAATTTAATTGACAGGTTTGTACTTGTATACATTTTATGTTACCTGTAAATCTTGAACTGAATTTAAGAATTGTTTTGAAGCGAAATATTTCTTTTAAAATGACTAAACCAGATAATAGTGTTCATTTTTTAAGGTTTCCAGCTGTCAAATCATCTTTTTGACTGTATGTAGTATATTGTCAATGTCAAAAGCGTTTTTGAATTATTTAAATAAACCAGTCTCTTTTCCCAGTCTACTTACCAGCGAATCAAAAACAACTTACAACTACGTTAAAAATCCATTGTAACCTTAGTTTTGATTGGTCCAAAATTGGAGTCGCCATTTTACCGCGATTATTTGCCGCAAACAAAAAATAAACGTTGTTTCTCTTTTAGCGCAATGTCAGATCAGGATAGTGAACCGTCTTCCCCCAAAACGGTATTATTTAATCGCATAAACATATTACTTTCTCTAAACTATGATTATAACCATGTTTTATTTTTGTAACTTTCACTTCATTAAATTGATTAATGCATGCCCGTGGGTCGGTCCAAAAATCATTATTAACATTAATAATCGCAAAATATTTTATTGAATTGGACCTGCTTACTTTAAATGGTAACATTGCATCAATCTTAATTTCATATTCTTTTTAAGAACAAATATTGTTTTATTACAAACATGCAGTCGCTTTCAATATGCGTAACTAGTGCACTAGTTAGCTGCACCTAAAAAAAGGCAACAATTTCAGGCAAATCCATTTAAAAATTGCATTGCCAAAACAATAGGAGGTTTTGGGGATTCCGATAATGACGTCACGTTTGCGCATGCTCAAATTTTGGCCGTCAAAACTACGGCCATTCAGCTATTGTTTGCATGTGATTAACCGCATCGTGATCAGGTTACAATCATATTCGCGACCCTTTTGAAGAACAAAAAATACGCAGAACTTGAAATTCTTTCAGATTAAATTGTATCCAATGAACGAACACAAATAAGGACGAACACAAACAACAAATTGATTGAATTTATGTAACCAACATATAGAAACTGATTTGAACCTATTTGTCTGTAAAAACTTACCTTATTACAGATTAACTAAATCCTCTTGATAAATGTAAATGCTTTAATTTAATTAATCACACCAGTTTTGACACTCTTTGTTTCAGCATGTTTAACCCTGCTATAATGTGTAAAGATCGTGCGTTACTGCGGTGTTCGAAACATCATCACGAAAACATGCAATGGAGTTTGGTCATTATACGGATATAAAATACTTGCGTAAAATAAATTAAATGTGTAGATTTATGGTATCATAAAATGCTAGATTTGTATCGCTCATTATCACTAGAGAGGAGTTTTCAATATACATGTACATGCAAAGACAGTTCAATTTGCAAAATATGCAGGTGTTCTTTCAATTGGAATGCTTAAATTTATTAATATTTTCATTCAATGTAAACGAAAAGAAAATTCATTCAATGTAAAAGAAAATTAAAACTACATTTCAAGATTGAAATGTATTGAGCTTTTTAAGGGCTTTGTTTTATAACTGATTCAATACACCCATTACACTTAATTTCAATCTCTGATGAAAAATAACACTATCGCATCCACACCACGTATAAAAATATTCAAATTATTATATGTTTTATAATTTTTGAAATATCATTTATTTATGTCTTATTTAATATACAATACGGGTATTTATAGTTTTGTTTTGTGAAATTGTAAGTATTAAGTCTTCCGACGACCTTTACTCTGATACAATGTAATAGGCCGCGATCGAGAAGTTGACGGCCAATCTATTTTTAGCAACGGAAAACCCCTCTTGTGACGTCACACAAAAACCTCCTATGATCAAAGGTTAATAAGCTCCTCTGTTTTGACCGAGAGCAACAAAACAATAATCACTGTTTGATGGGGTTTCGGATCTCCTTATACAAATGAGGTTGATGTACATGCATGTCAACGGTGAACCTCATATCGTTTAATGTCATTTTGCAAAAGCATCGTGCGGACATAAAGTAATGTCGGAAGCTTTAACGGCTGCGAATTCACAAAATAACGCAGAATAATAATGCAAGAATTATTGAACATACATTATAAAAATGTTACTTTAAATTGCATTAGAAGAATTTTTTTAAACAAACAAGTAATGATATTCTAGGTCTGAAAACACTACCACTGTTCCAGTTCGGTACCTGTTTCAATTCCGTTTGTTGCCTTATAGCGCTGTCTCAATTGAAAGTTGCATAGTGTTAAGTGATTGGTTGGTTAGAAATAACTTATTTTTCATACATTGGATTGGATTTAGGTGAAATGAATAATTTGGTAATTAACGTGGAATGTCATATCAGGGCCCTTGCTACACTTTGGGGGATTGGGGCCGGAGCCCTTAAAGGGGGGAATTTCGTGTCATTTTGGGCAAAAAGGGGAATTTTAGAAGAACTTTTCTCCATCCATTCAACACTTAAAATTGCTATATTTTAATGTAATTTACATAAACATACATTGAATCAAAGGTTAATAGCACGATACCAGCTGGCAACATTTTTTTTTTGAGGGGGGAACTTTAAGCTGAAATAGGGGAAAAAAGTATACTATTTTAAGGGGGGAATGGGGCCTAATTTCGGCCCCAAACGAGGGCCCTGCATCAGGCCTTTTCCGCCCTATGCCACGGGTCCGAATATCGGCCCGATTCCCAATGCAAATCTGGTTGTTTTTTCCCCAATTGAAAAAAAAATCCCAATTCCAAAAAAAAAATAATTTTTTATGTCCCCCCACCACTATAGTGGGGGACATATTGTTTTTGCCCTGTCTGTTGGTTGGTCTGTTGGCTGGTTTGCGCCATTTTTAACATTTGCAATAACTTTTGCAATATTGAAAATAGCAACTTGATATTTGGCATACATATGCAGGCTTTTTCCGCACTATGCAGGGTTCCCTCTGGGCTTTCAAAAGTTGTCGCCACTTACTTTCGCCAAATTTAAAAAGTTGTCGCCACACTGGGGCTACATTCGGGCAATGAAGATCATGTTATTATAATACAAACAAAAACTGAGCATTTACAGTATGTTAAAGGAATCGATTTAATAACAGTAGTATTAATAATAACAACACATTTAACATTGTTAATTAAATAAAGGCACATTCAATCAGTTGTTGATTGACACCTTCTTAGCAGCCTGAATATGTTGCCACAGTTTTGGTGCTTCAGAAGCTTTGTGGTATTCTGAAAATACAAAAAGGGAAATATAATATTAATATAATACTAATAATAATCAATGAATGTGAAGTATATAAATAATATAAATGTGTGCTAGCATATGATCTACTACATAGAGCCCTTAACACAACAGTCAGATAAAATAAGCATTTGTGTATATCAAATGTCAAATTGATTTCCATGTGCTAAACTATGTTTACCTTTTTTTTAAGGTACATCCGGTAGTGAATGAATTGATAAGTGTTGAGGATATAAAGAGTTCACACAGCATAGATTGTGTGTTGGAAATCATATTGAAGGAAATGAAATTCTGATAAACAACTGTCTTTGTTTGGTTTTTGTTTGTTAGCTGGTGAACAATAGCGGTGGGAACGTTTGCATTTTGAATGAGTCTCAAAACCAATAGATGTAAAATGTTTTACTATTTTCTATAATTACACCGATTTTTCTAAAAACAATCGATACTTACCTTTTTGATTGTCATTGTTGTCAATTTAACGGTCTTGAATCTGCTTCGAACACTGTGACAAACACTTCACATTTAAGCGCAAAGTCGGTATATTTCAATATTGCCTTATCTTTGAAGCAATAAAACTGCCGACCAATTAAGATAACTTGCAACAACACCCCAGCTAATCGCAATTATCACCATAACATTCCACTTTGCGGTAGTCGGCAGTCAGCACCACGCTCCATTGATTACAGCTGTATCGCTTACACCATGGAAATCTATAGTATTACGACTGCCGTAAAGCGGCTGGTAAACACAGCGTCTTTTGTCATTTTAAGAAAATATGAACGCAGAAAAATGCCGATTTTTTTAAAATCGCCATTTACGAAATTTTGTCGCCAGATTTTTTATTTTGTCGCAATTGGCGCCAATGGCGATCGACAGCGGGAACCCTGCTATGCCACGGGTCCGAAATTCGGCCCCATTCCCAATGCAAATCTGGTTTTTTTTTTTCCCAATTGAAAAAAAATTCCCAATTCCCCAAAAAAAAAAAAATTTTTTTTTTTGACCTTTAAATATATAAGTTTACCTCATCCGGTGTAAAAAATAGAAACATTGCATACTCGAATTATCTGTTGCCTTTAATGTGTTTTAAAAACAGTAAAATATGTTAAATTGATTATTTAAGACTTTCCTTATTTTCCCCTGAATCCGGCGTTTCGTGCGATTTTTTCCCCCCAAAAAAGGCAAGGCTCTCCCAAAATCAGTAAAAAAACCTGCACTTAATCACACATGTTCATAATATTTTGTAAAATATTAATAATATGTTATCAAAATAGTCGTTATTTACCAGTTAACGACTTCTTTGAAATATAGGAAACACTATTAACAAATTTAATATGCAATTATTTTTCCAAATTGAGTCAGTTTTGCTATTAATTATGCCCCCCTTCAAAGAAGAGGGGGTATATTGCTTTGCTCATGTCGGTCGGTCGGTTGGCCCGTCCGTCCACCAGGTGGTTGTCAGACGATAACTCAAGAATGCTTGGGCCTAGGATCATGAAACTTCATAGGTACATTGATCATGACTTGCAGATGACCCCTATTGATTTTGAGGTCACTAGGTCAAAGGTCAAGGTCACGGTGACCCGAAATAGTTAAATGGTTTCCGGATGATAACTCAAGAACGCATATGCTTAGGATCATGAAACTTCATGGGTAGAATGATCATGACTCGCAGATGACCCCTATTGATTTTGAGGTCACTAGGTCAAAGGTCAAGGTCACGGTGACCCGAAATAGTAAAATGGTTTCCGGATGATAACTCGAACGCATACTCCTAGGATCATGAAACTTCATGGGTAGATTGATCATGACTTGCAGATGACCCCTATTGATTTTGAGGTCACTAGGTCAAAGGTCAAGGTCACGGTGACCCGAAATAGTAAAATGATTTTCGGATGATAATTCAAGAACGCATATGCCTAGGATCATGAAACTTTATAGGTAGATTGATCATGTCTCGCAGATGACCCCTATTGATTTTCCGGTCACTAGGTCAAAGGTAAAGGTCATGGTGACCCGAAATAGTAAATGATTTTCGGATGATAACTCAAGAACGCATATGTCTAGGATCATGAAACTTCATAGGTAGATTGATCATGACTCGCAGATGACCCCTATTGATTTTGAGGTCACAAGGTCAAAGGTCAAGGTCACGGTGACCCGAAATAGTAAAAATGATTTTCGGATGATAACTCAAGAACGCTTTTGCCTAGGATCATGACACTTCATAGGTACATTGATCGTGACTTGCAGATGACCCCTATTGATTTTCAGGTCACTAGGTCAAAGGTCAAGGTCATAGTGACAAAAGTTGTATTCACACAATGGCTGCCAGTACAACGGACGTCCCATATGGGGGCATGCATGTTTTACAAACAGCCCTTGTTTTATTTTCGATACTTCTTGTTACTTTAGTTTACGTTGTTTTAATGGCTAAATGGATATAATTGGTCAGTTAATTATAGTTTTACCAATAAGATGCCATGATACATATTTCGTTGGATGATCATCATGCAATATGTTGTTTTTTTCGGTCTGGCTAAATTTTCTCCGCACCAAACACATGCTCCCGGTCTCTTATAGAATAAGAGAGATCACTGCGCAGGAGAGTGCCCGTATTTTAGCTTCATTGCTCCGCAAATTGCACTGACAATGTAATCGCGTGTCAACATCCGGTTTTGTAAAAATTAATTACGGCTCTTTGATGTATTTTTTTGTATTCCTCAACCCGACTGGTTGTCCACGGACAACTTAATTGAAAAAGATCAGTTGCCCAGACAAGCAAATGTACGACTCGGGCAACTCGGACATTTGATTTGGCCACCCCTGAAAAGGCGAGGCCCTTTCCCCAAAATCAGATAAAAAGACCTGGACGTAATTGGTAGATTATGCCTAATAATTGAGACTAGGATTAGAGACTGCCCCAGTATTCTCAAATATACCTGTTTTTATTAATCTATATTTCATAATTTTTTTCTGACTTAATACAGGTTTTTTTTCCCCACTTTTTGGGAAGATAGCCCATGGCTTTGGAATTGTGAATTTTATCGGTATTTTCATGAAATTGGGAAAATAAATTAATTAGCCTTTTTTTCCACACGAAAAGTCCACTGATTAGGGAAATACTGAATTTGATATAACTCTTTATAATCATTCACATTAAAAGAACAAAATCATATAATACTTTGTTAGATGTAATTGAATTAAAATTGAGATAAAAAACGCATAAGACACTTCTTTCTAAAAAAAATAATTTTTTTTTGTTGGGAAATTGGGAATTTTTTGCCACATTTTGGGAAAAAAGTATACTTTTTGGGATTGGGAACATAGCCGAATTTTGGCTTTAAAATCGGGCCAAAACCCTGTAATATAATATGGGATGTTATGGTATTATTGTGATCCTGTATGTTAACCAAACAGAATCTGGACTGAGGTTCCAACAAACAATAGTTACATTAAGATTATTGTTCACAGTTGTATTTTAAAATCGTACACTTTAACACGATTTGCAACCTTCAGGCAGAACAAAACAAAATGGAGACTGAAGAAAATGGTAGCAATAAAGAGGAGCCCATATCAGACACAAATGAGCAAAGTTCTTCAGAAAAGGAGGATCATGATGAATCGATTGGGAAAGATGAAGAAAAACAGAACACATCATCTGAACAGGACGGTGAGAAAGACAACAAAGATGAAGACGATGAGGAAGAAGAGTCTGATGATGAACCCCAAGGTATGATCTTATAATCTCAGATCTCTTTGTCTTAATCCAGTGATAGAAATCTTATTTGTTTTAATGTTTAAAAGGCAGTTGTTTTTCTTATTATTAACTTGGGAACAATAATTGTTACAAATCAACCTACATACATCAAACTGAGAATCATCAATCATTGTTTAAAAATAATCTATGATAATGAAGATGATTCAGAATCAGAATATTAATGAAGAAGAAATAATCATTGGTGAATTGTATATTTTGTAACATTTTGTTATAGTTGGAATGTTAGAGAGACCCTTGATCATCGAAGATGGAAAGAAACGAGAAAGGAAAAAGGTGGAAAGGATGTCAGATATCATGAAGGAGTCATTGGATGCCAAGCCCGTCGAGATATTGGAAGGGAAAGGACGAGCTCTGGGAGATATTCCATTCAGTAAGAAGCTTGATTAACAGGGTCTTAGAAAGTTTGAACTGAGCATGTTACCAAGAGGATTATAAGAATGTTTTATCAGGGATCCTGCTGCCTTTATTATCCACTATTTATTATTATTTAATAATTTTTGGTAAACAAACGGCATAATGCAATGTATATTCATGGCAGGTTATGATTTAGGAATGTCAACGAAATGGCTCTTAGTTTCAAAAAGTTGCGACAGAATTGTAAAATGGCAACAATGGGTGCCAAAAGAGATTAAAACCCATCAAGAGTCCTGGATTTATGGTTAGCTGAATTTTATATCATACAAAAAGCAAGAAGAGAATTATTGTTTTTCATTGATTTCAGAAATATAAAAAACCTTGTAAAAGTGTAATGGCAACACAGCGTAAGAATAATATGGTACTGAAATCAATGAAACTGTACATATATTAGTACTAAGTGATATAATGTAACTTTTTTCCAGTTGAGCACAAGATCAGCCGAGCAAAGCCAGAAGATCTGAAACTTTTATATCGGGTTCTGTTTAGGAAACCTGGAAAGGTATAAACCTAGTTATCAGTTAATTGAAGAAAATACTTGAAAGGATGTTTGTGTTATTTTACTAGTCCCCTACTGGTGTTTCAGAGGAGACAATAGGTTTGAACTGGCCCTCACGTCTTCCCGTCCAATGGATAACTAAAAAATTAATAAAGCTACAGTGCTTTGGCAAAGTCATGAATGGAAGGTTACAGCAGCACCCTTCCACTTCTGACCCCTCCCAGCCCTTTTTTTTATGTGATCACATCATACAGACAAATGTTAATTGATTTGAAGTTCAATATATCAACTCAAATGCTCACAGTGAAACTAGTTTAACAAATTATGTTAAGAAAGAAAACCTTAAAAGTTAACTAAAATTGCATGTTATATGAATTATAATTATGTCACAAACATCATATTGAGGAGATGCCAGAGGGATAGTATGACTGTACTCCCTTAAGTGCCCCTTTTGACAAAAAAAAACATTTTGTTTCTCAAATGGAATACATTATTTTTATTTATTTTTTAGCTCGACTATTATATATAAAAAGTATAAAGTGAAGCTATCCTACTCAGCCCGGCGTTAGCGGTCCTGATAACGTGCGAATGTTAAAGTTTGCGTACCACCCCAAATGATCTCATTGTCCCTTGACATATTGCTTTAATATTTTGCATACTTCTTGACCAACATGACCCCAACCTATTAACAAGAGCAGACAACTGTATCAAGCATTTTGTAAGAATTATGGCCCTTTTTTCACTTACACTATGCATATTATTGATAAATCTATGTTAAAGTTTGGGTACCACCTCAAATATTTTCATTGTCCCTTGACATATTGCTTTCATATTTTGCAAACTTCGTTACCAACATGACCCCAATCTTTAAACAAGAGCAGACAACTGTATCATAATCAAGCATTTTGACAGAATTATGGCCCCTTTTATAC
The DNA here is from genome assembly GCF_020536995.1 of Dreissena polymorpha. Lineage (NCBI taxonomy): Eukaryota > Metazoa > Mollusca > Bivalvia > Myida > Dreissenidae > Dreissena > Dreissena polymorpha. The sequence goes on along the minus strand of NC_068370.1, from coordinate 5,306,300 downwards.
TTAGATAATTGAACATTTGGTTAAGTTTTGTGTTTTGGTCCATTTTACTCCTAAAGTATCATAGCTATTGCTTTTTAGACTTGGGGAAACTTGCTCACTATCGTAAGGGGACTATACAGGGCAAGTTGCATAACTCTGATTGGCTTTTTGATGGACTTATGGCCCTTTTAAGAAACTTTGAATATTTTGTTAAATTTTGTGTTTAAACATTACTTCTCAAGTATCAAGGCTATTGCTTTCAAACTTCAAATACTTTCTTGCTGTCACATGTTACTGTACCTGGCAAGTTGAATTTGACCTTGACCTTTGAATGACCTTGACTCTCAAGGTCAAATGAATAAATTATGTTTAATTGCCATAACTTTTCTATTTATGATCACATTTTATTCATACGTTGACAAAACAACACTAACCTGACATACCACAATGGACTCCACCCAAACCATCCCCCACGTCCCTCCCCAGAACCCCCCCCCCCAAAAAAAAACAAAAAAAAAGCACTTTTTCTTTTTTATGAAAGATCATCTATTAAATGACCACACTCCCACATTATACCCCCCTCTCCATGATGGCTTAAGTTATACTGTCAATCACTCGGAATAGTTGAGCGTGCTGTCCTTTGACAGCTCTTGTTACTTTATTTTGCAGCAATTAGAACTCCGGAAACACATACGGCAGTTCTCTGGATTTCCATTCCCCAAGACTGATGACGAGTATAAGAAGCGATTGGAAATTTTGAAGAAACTGTAAGTGAAAATGTTTTAACACCTTTCTGCCAGTAGTAACAGTGCTTTTCATCAGGAAATTGGGAAGAGGGCTAGCCTTTTAAATTGAGAATATCATGCGCGATAACTGCTCATTTTGGGAAACTGTGTTTTTAAAAGTTTTTGGAACAGGGTCTTTTTCATTGTGCAGAAGTATTAAAGACACATTGTGGTGCATTCTTAATCATATTAGAGCTAATTGCTTTCAATTTGGGAGATGCCCAATATGTCTAAGTAAAAAGCAATAAAAAATGTTGTTTTGTTTTACAATTTGGGAAACTCCTATCAATTTTAGGAAAAAATGACCTTATTTTTAATTAGGGAGGGGACGAATTTCGGCCCCTTTTATATAAGGGTGAAAAGCCAGGGTTTTTTTTTACTAAGAAAGTGACGCCGATATTCGGCGTCTTCCCCTTCCAGAATTTTTCCCCTCAAAATACAATTTCCCCACCAAAAATATCATTTTTCACCAAAATATAATATTTTCTCTCAAAGAAATGTTTATTTTTCCTTTGGGCATTCGACAATTATCCAATTTGCACCATGTACAACGATCTTTCTCTCTCTCTCCAGACGAACACAAAAAATCTGGGAATCCCAGTTATTCTAAATATAGCTCTTAAATAACGTTATGTAAACTGGGCAACTAATCGTAATAATCATGTGACTATTTAACTGGATACCGGTCTTGCGCGAGAAGGGTGTTTCGTCAATAAATTACCAGAAACCAGTCGAATTTTCATCCGGGCTATGTGCAAGCCAAGATATAAACGTGAAAACAGAAAAAAATGTCTAACAATTGGCGTTCTTACACAAACAAAATAAAACATTCGGAATTGGAAGATACTGAACGCATCGAGGCATTTTTTAAGAAAGAATCATCGAAAACCGTTATAACCCATCAGGATTCTGAGGTAATCAACATCGAACATTGTGAAAGTGAAAGAAGACAATCGGCAGCTGCTGCTCCTTTCCCTTCCAATACTGTAGCAGATCAAGATCGTCAACCCATTCATCATGAAATTGAAATCACAAAATTGACATCGTCCCCTGGCCCCAGTACAGAAATATAGTTGAAAACATTTCCCATAATTAGATCTACACCTGCAACTTAATTAAGGACTTTGACTTTAATACGTGTTAAATGTGTTTTAGAACAAAAAGGACGGAGACGAGCCTCTTTTGATGAGTTAAAGACATTGAAATGAACAGTTTTTATTTTTTCCCCTAATATGTCTTCTTGCGCACTCTTTTTTCCCCTTTCACCCAGCGTCCAGCGTCTTCCCCTTTCTCTAAAAAAAACCCCTGAAAGCCCTGAGTAAAAATTAGCACAATGACATACATAGAGTTACTGTACTTTAAACTGGGCTTGTTGAGTACTCATTTTCTTGGTGGTGTTTGTGAGGTTTTCCTGCTCTCAAGTAATAGATTGTATACATTTTGTCAAAAATAGGAGAATATAATTTGAGCTGCGTTCTTGGTGTAAAGAAAAGTGAACAGACTATTCAGGGATGACACTCCATTTTTATTAAATTATTCATTTGGATAAGGTCTTTTTAACCAGGTTTTCCGAAGGAAAAAACTGGTTATTAGATTGGCGAATGCGGGCGGGCTGGCTGGCGGGCTGGCGGAACAAGCTTGTCCGGGCCATAACTATGTCGTTCATTGTCAGATTTTGAAATCATTTGGCACATTTGTTCACCATCATTGGACGGTGTGTCGCGCGAAATAATTACGTCGATATCTCCAAGGTCAAGGTCACACTTTGAGTTCAAAGGTAAAAAATGGCCATAAATGAGCTTGTCCTGGCCATAACTATGTCATTCATTGTGAGATTTTAAAATCATTTGGCACATTTGTTCACCATCATGGTACGGTGTGTCGCACAAAAGAATCACCTCAATATCTCCAATGTCAAGGTCGCCACGACTAAAAATAGATTATTATTTTTTTAAACAAACTTACAAAGGGGGTTAATTTTGTTTGTTCATTTCAAAAGTTCAGTTTGAGTTTTCTCCCTTTATCAGATTTTTTTTTCACAATGAAAACCTGGTTTTGTGACAATTTTGTCCCTTGTCTAAATTAAAATTCAGTCATCACTGATAAGCCTGTGCGGACTGCACAGGCAAATATGTGATGACACTTTAGATACATTAATTATACCCCCACAAACGAAGTTTAGGGGGTATATAGGAGTGAACTTGTCTGTCAGTCGGTCGGTCTGTCTGTTGGTACGTATTAAGTGTCCGCTCTCTAATTTAAGTAGTTTTCATCCGATCTTCACCAAACTTGGTCAGAAGTTGTATCTAGATGATGTCTAGGCCAAGTTTAAACATGGGCCTTGCTGGGTCAAAAACTAGGTCACAGGGTCACTTAGTGCGTTTTAAACATTGAGCATGTTGTCCGCTCTCTGATTCAAGTAGTTTTTATCAGAGCTTCACCAAACTTGGTCAGAAGTTGTATCTAGATGATGTCTAGGCCAACTTTGAACATGGTTCATGGCAGGTCAAAAACTAGGTCACAGGGTCACTTAGTGCGTTTTAATACATTGAGCATGCTGTTCGCTCTCTAATTCAAGTAGTTTTCATCCGATCTTCACCACACTTGGTCAGAAGTTGCATCTAGATGATTTGTAGGTCAAGTTCGAACATGGTTCATGGCAGGTCAAAATCTAGGTCACGGGGTCACTAATTGGGTTTTAAACATTGAGCATGGTGTCTGCTGTTTTTTGTGAAGACAACATGCAAAATATTCTAAGTCAATACGGCATGTGGGGGTATTCGTCACATCTGTGACAAAGCTCTAGTTTAGCTGAGAGCAATGTGGGGGTATTTGTCACATCTGTGACAAAGCTCTAGTTTAGCTGAGAGCAATGTGGGGGTATTCGTCATGTCTGTGACAAAGCTCTAGTCAAGCTGAGAGCAATGTGGGGGAATTCGTCATGTCTGTGACAAAGCTCTAGTTGAGCTGAGAGCAATGTGGGGGTATTCGTCACGTCTGTGACAAAGCTCTAGTAAAGCTGAGAGCAATGTGGGGGTATTCATCGCATCTGTGACAAAGCTCTAGATTAGCTGAGAGCAATTTGGGGGAATTCGTCACGTCTGTGACAAAGCACTAGTTTAGCTGAGAGCAATGTGGGGGTATTCGTCACCTCTGCGACAAAGCTGTAGTTAAGCTGAGAGCAATGTGGGGGTATATGTCACGTCTGTTACAAAGCTCTAGTTTAGCTGTGAGCAATGTGGGGGTATTCGTCACGTCTGTGACAAAGCTCTAGTTTAGCTGAGAGCTATGTGGGGGTATTCGTCACGTCTGTGACAAAGCTCTAGTTTAGCTGAGAGCAATGTGGGGGTATTTGCCACGTCTGTGACAAAGCTCTAGTTTAGCTGCGAGCAATGTGGGGGTGTTCGTTATGTCTGTGACAAAGCTCTAGTTAAGCTGAGAGCAATGTTGGGGTATTCGTCACATCTGTGACAAAGCTCTAGTTTAGCTGAGAGCAATGTGGGGGTATTCGTCACGTCTGTGAGAAAGCTCTAGTTAAGCTGAGAGCCATGTGGGGGGTATTCATCACCAGGGCTTTTTTTCCTGACTTTGTGAAGCGGCCCTGGCCTCTCACTTTGTGAAAAAATGAGTCGCGAACATGTCAAAATTGTGAAAAATTGAGTCGCGAACTTCTTAAAATTGTGAAATTCAAAGTTCAATGCATTAGTATAGTTAAAGCGTGTTAAACACTTGAATATTATCAAAATTTCATTTCCTTAAGTAATGCAATAAAGGCATATTTTGCTTCTACATGTATGAATACTGTATTTTATACAATAACAACACATATACATATATCTGATTTGCAAAACATTCATGTACCAAATGCAAATAAAATACCTGGTCCCAACACTTCTTTACCACAAGAAAAACATTTATAAACATAGAGCATTTCAAGGGCATATAACTCAGACATGTTCTGGACTTTACAGCTTTAAAACTCGGTTCATTTTACTCTTGAAAATGTCAATAATTCTTTCAATATATTTAGAGGTAAATTCCTTCTTCATGATATTTTTCATGTTCTGTGAGCCTGACCCTCGCCAGTGCATGATGATCTCCCTGGGAGGTTGTCATTTGATCTGAAACATTAGGCATACATTGAACAACAGTACTTTTGTAAGAAATGTGAACGAGTTATTTGATTTTTTACATTTTTTCACAAAGCATAAATAGACTACATACAAAGTTTGAATCATGAATATGCGTCATGAATATACATTTAAATTTAAAAAATACATATGAAGGGACCACATTATTATTTTAACCAAGATTTACAATCGTAAACAGATACGAATAACAAGTTACGGTCAGGACGTTTGACTAGCTTCCATCAATACATAGCCGCGGCAGATGCTTTCACTTTTATCAAATGACTTCTTATAATGTTATCAATGTGCAAGTTTCAAAACTTACCCTTCTATAGAAAGCTTTTGTTTCTTCACTGTTATCCCAAATTTCAATAAATCGGGATTATTTTGCTGTTTTTTAATTTTCATGTAGTAACGAGCGTTCCGCGTCGCCATTTTTTAAAAGTGACGTTGCTAGGCAGAGCTTTTACTAATAACGCCGGTTGCACCGGTTACACAACACTTTAAAATCGATTAAAACAAGCAAACATCGGTAACGCGAGTCGACAATTTTTCGCCAATTCGGAATTAAAAACGAGGTTTTGAAACTTATTTCTGTTCCGAAATGGCCGTTTTTGACAGTTTTGCGCACGAAAAGTCCGTTTTTCACGATTTAAAACGGCCATTTTTGTAAATATTCACGGACATGTCATGTTTGTGAATTGGCCGTGTCAAAATTGTGAAATGTCCGTTCACGGCCAATCGCAAAGAAGGAAAAAAAGCCCTGGTCACGTCTGTGACAAAGCTCTAGTTTAGCTGAGAGCAATGTGGGGTTTTTCGTCATGTCTGTGACAAAGCTCTAGTTAAGCTGAGAGCAATGTGGGGGTATTCGTCACGTCTGTGACAAAGCTCTAGTTTAGCTTAGTTTTGTCAGACTGAGGCTCTGAATTTATTTCAGGTCCTTCACAAAAAATATGATCCAGCATTGCTGTGAAATCCTAGATGTCCCCAGGACTGGAAATAAAGAGGAGTTGATAGATAGACTCATGGAATGGCTAGAAAAACCTGCTGACTCTGGCAGGAATGTTCCAAAATCAAAAAAACGTAAAAGTACTTATTAATATTTTACGAATATATTTTCTACATCATATTTTAGTGGATACTTGAAAATTAATATTAGTATGCGGGTATTACCATGAACTTCTGTATGTTTGTCCCTCTGTAAGTCAGTTGAGAATTGTACGACTAAAAAAGTTCACCTATGCTTATCAACAGAACTGCATTCTAGCTAACAAGGATTATGATATGATGTTATACATGTGCCATATTTATTGTCTTATAAAAACAATTATTGTCCACTTTAAACTTAGTTTTTCATACACTAAAATCAAAAAGATCTATTTGACTTAAACCACAAGGCTTAAACCTTTTCACTAAAGGCTACATTTATTACACAATTTTAATTAAACTTATAACATTCGGCCCAAAAAGTATTTTTGCCTAATTTTAAACTGGGTCATATGGCTTTGATTTCAATCTTGAAACATGGAAATCATGAAAATTTGTCCCATAGCCACCTTGAGGCAGGGCAGATATTTTCAAGTATGGCTAATGTAAAACCATTTTAATTTGCAACAATTCACATTTTATGAAATTTCTCAAAACAGTTAATGACTAGACTAGTAGTTGCTTAGGTGGTACAATTATTTTTTTCATTTGTACAATGAATATAAATTTTTTTATAAATTGTAAAAAAAATAATTACTCTTACCTGTGCCAAAATTTAATGCTGCAAGTTCAGATTTGGCTAGAATAGTATTCTTTATCCCTCCTCTACACTTTATTGACTAAATTGGGTACTTTTTTTAGGAAGCAAATCTACAGATGGAAAGAAGAAAAAGGGGGCATCAAAGGGAAAGAAGACGGACAAGAAGACCAAGAAATCAGATAAGGCTGAAAGCAGCGATAATGAAGATGATGATGACGCTGATGGTGATGAAGAAGAGGAAGAGAAAGAAGAGTCTGAAGATGAGGCTGAGAAATCTGAGGAAGAGCAAGCATCAGACAGTGAAGATGAGGTAAGTTTATATGAGCCTCATTGTGGGAAAACAGGGCTTAATGCATGTGCCTAAAGGGTTGTCCCAGATTAACTTGTGCTGTCTGCACATGGCCCATATTGACAAAATCATAAAGAGTACAGAGTTTAAAAATACTTGGGATCCTAGGTGCAAGCTTTCTATTGCTATTGTCGTAAGGCATAAGCAAATGGGCCAAAAACAAGTCCATGTGTGCGAAAATCTTAGACATCTATACCTGGCTAAACATTCTGAAGCTCCATCCAGTCAACCTATGGCCCCTTCCTTAGTAGGATACTACTAGAAAGAAATGAATGAACTATTTATTAAAAAGGAGAATTTGTCAAAGACAATAATCATGGACTTATCCCCACACAAAATATTCTTAAGCATATGCATGTGAAAAAGACATTTATAGGATGACTTCTTTTAGTTCTAATTCCTGACATAAGAACCTTACTAGAGTTTACTTACCTCTGTTATTGTTAGCTCACCTGAGCACAACGTGCTCATGGTGAGCTTTTGTAATCGCTTTTTGTACGTTGTGCGGCGTCAACATTTGCCTTGTTAACTCTAGAGGCCACATTTATTGTCCAATCTTCATGAAATTTGGTCAGAAGATTGGTTACAATTATATCTTATATGAGTTCGAAAATGGTTACATTTGCTTGGGGCGAGCATTTTTCTTTATATGGCTATAGTAAAATCTTGTTATCACTCTAAAGGCCACATTTATTTCTGATCTTCGTAAAACTTGGTCAGAAGATTCATCCCAATAATATCTTGAATGAGTTCGAAAATGATGCCGGTTGGTTGAAAAACATGGCCGCCAGGGGGCGGGGCATTTTTCCTTATATGGCTATAGTAAAACCTTGTTAACACTCTAGAGGCCACATTTATTTTCCAATCTTCATGAAACTTGCTCAGAAGATTTGTCCCACTGATATCTTGGATGAGTTAAAAAATGAGTTAAAAAATGGTAACCTTTGCTTGAAAAACATGGCTGCCGAGGGGCGGGCATTTTTCCTTATATTTGGCTATAGTAAAATTTTGTTAACACTCTAGAGGCCACATTTATCTTCATGTCACTTTGTAAGAAGATTCATCCCAATAATATCTCGGATGAGTTCGAAAATGATGTCGGTTGGTTAAAAAACATGGCCACCAGGGGCGGGGCATTTTTCCTTATATGGCTTTTTATAGTAAAACGTTGTTAACACTCTCAGGGGTGTGATTTTTCCGCAGATCCGCGGATTTCCGCGGATTGGGTTGTCCCGGAGGTCACTTTTGAGATACGCATAAATTCGTTTTATAAAAATGTGGGGGAGAGGGGCTACCACCGATTCTGCGGACGTATTTCATAAGCGGCCCGAAATATCTGCGGCCTGTGAAATCTCACCGCATTTTACACTGGTAGATTCTGCCCAAGCATTTTTAAAACGAGCGATATAATTGGCTGTTGTTTCCCAATCTTCCAATTAAAATCGTTTTCTTAAAATGCGCTCAGCTGATTTGTTTGCAAATGGCGCCGTTGTGAAGAGAAAATTAAGATTATTGAAATGACAAATAGCAATCGAATAAACGACTGACATCACCTAGTCTGATAGGAATAATGAAGTGTGTTTGTCAAAAAAAAAGACTAGTTTTAGATACAAGCAACACATATTTTGTTAAGAAATGTGCCCACTGAATTTGTGTCACGGAAACCAGTGTTTGCAAATTGGAGTTTAGTCTACTCGCGAAGTAAAACAATTTAGAAGAGTATCATTCGAACATGGAAATAGACAAACATGATTTGATTTATATGTCTGTGGGTCTGTGTATAATCAGATTCAAATGCATATTCTGCTTTATTATGTTTGTCACGCTGTTCAGTTAACTGAAATAGTGTTGAGCTGAGTGAAGATGTGAAATGCAAGATATTGAAAGGTAAACAAATTTAATATATTAATTTAACTCAGTTAATACATCATTATCACAAGAACACTCAAGTGTGCTTGTTTATATTTAGTCCATTAACTGTAATTCAATACATTGAAAAACTGCTGCTATTGATCACAATAAATACTTACTTAACTGTTTACTTTGCATCATCAGTATGTTAAATTTGAAGTTTAACAGGTTTTTATAAAGAAATATTGTTATGAAGTTCAAGAAGTTGTTTATTTTAATGTCTGTTTTCAGGTTTGTCATTGCGTTATGCGCGCCATTTTCGTGTAGTCAAAATCAGTCGACAGATTTTCCTTCCCTCTGACTTTGCCTCAATCACACCCCTGACTCTAGAAGCCACATTTATTGTCCAATCGTGATGAAATATGGTCAGAAGATTTGTCTTAATGATATCTTGGATGAGTTTGAAAATGGTTATGTTTGCTTAAAAAACATGGCTGCCAAGGGGCAGGGCATTTTTCCTTATATGGCTGTAGTAAAATCTTGTTAACACTCTAGAGGCCACATTTATAGTCCGATCTTCATGCCACTCAGTCAGAAGATTCATCCCAATAATATCTTGGACGAGTTCAAAAATGATGCCGGTTGGTTGAAAAACATGGCCACCACGGGGGCGGGGCTATTTTCCTTATAAGGCTATAGTAAAACCTTGTTAAGACTCTAGAGGTCACATTTATTTTCCGATCATCATGAAACTTGGTGAGAAGATTTGTCCCAATGATATCTTGGATGAGTTCAAAAACCGTTTTGGTTACTTTTAAAACATTGCCACCAGGGGGCGGGGCATTTTTCCTTATATGGCTATATATGGTTATAGTAAAACCTTGTTAACACTCTAGAGGCCACATTTATTTCCAATCTTCATGAAATTTGGTCAGAAGATTGGTCTCAATGATATCTTGGATGAGTTACAAAATAATTATGTTTGCTTGAAAAAAATGGCTTCCAAGGGGCAGGGCATTTTTCCTTATATGGCTATAGTAAAATCTTGTTAACGCTCTAGTTTATTATATCCTATCACAAATTTGTATAATTAATAATGAGGCAAACTTTTTAAATGCTTTCCTTCGTAATTTTTTTTTTAGCTCACCTGATTGCTCAAGTGAGCTTTTGTGACCGGTCTTTGTCCGTCTTCCGTCCGTCCGTCGTCCACATTTGGTTTGTAAACACTCTAGAGGCCACATTTCATGTCCCGATCTTCATGAAACTTGGTCAGAAGATTTGTCCCAATGATATCTCGATCAAGTTCGAAACTTGGTCATGCTGGGTCAAAAACTAGGTCACTAGGTAAAAAAAAAGAAAAATCCTTGTAAACACTGTAGAAGTCACATTTCATGCCCAATCTTCATGTAACTTTGTCAAAATGTTTGCCTTAATGATATGTTGGTCGAGTTCAAAAGTGGTTCCGGTCCGTTGAAAAACATGGCCACCAATGGGTGGGGCTGTTTTCCTGATTTGGCTATAGAGAAACCTTGTAAACACTCAAGAAGTCACAATTTTTGCTCAATCATCATGAAAGTTGGTCAATACATTGGTTTTATTGTTATCTCAGACGAGTTTGAAAAAACATGGCCACCAGTTGGCTGGGCATTTTTCTCTATATGTATAAAGTGAAAACATGTGAACACTCTAGAAGTCACATTTTTGGTCCAATTTTTATCAAATTTGGTCAGAACATTTGTTTTCTTGATATGAGAGTTGAGTTTGAAAATGGTTCCGGTCAGTAGAATAACATGGCTGCCGGGGGGGGGGGGGGCAGTTTTCCTTATTTGGCTGTAGAAAAACCTTGTTAACACTCTGGAAGTCACAATTTTTGCCCAATCATCATGAAAGTTGGTCAAAACATTCGGTTTATTGATATCTCGGACGAGTTCAAAAATGGTCCAGATGGGTGAAAAAACATGGCTGCCAGTGGGCGGGGAATTTTTCTCTATATGTATATAGTGAAAACATGTGAACACTCTGGAAGTCACATTTTTGGCCCAATTATCATGAAATTTGGTCAGAACATTTTTTTCTTTGATATGAGAGTTGAGTTTGAAAATGGTTCCGGTCAGTTGAATATGGCTGCCTGGGGGGGGGGGGGGGGGGGGCAGTTTTCTTATATTTATATAGTAAAAAAAGCTTGTGAACACTCTAGAAATCACATTTTTGCCCAATCATCATGAAACTTGGTACAAAGATTGGTTTAATATATATCACACAATTAATGCCATAATCATTGCCCTTAGATTGTCCAAAGTTTCATTATATTATACAAAATCCTTGTGAACACTCAAGAGGTCACTATTTTGTTTCAGATTTTATGAATCTTGGTCATAATATTCATTTTTGTAAACAAAGTTTGATGTTTGGTAAGGGGGGGGGGGTCAACTCAAAATATAGGTCACCAGGTCAAATCTTACAAAAACAAAAACACTCCATATGCCAGAGTTTTGGTTTAATAATGATGAAACTTGACCAGGATGTTTATCTGGACAAAATCTAGGTCAAGTTTGACGTTTGGTAAAGATTGAATGAACTGACTCCTCTCAGGTGAGCGAACTAAGGCCATCTTGGCCCTCTTGTTTTATAAGATTACAGAAAAAAAATCTTACCAAAAAAAAATTATTGTGAACAATAATAAGCTTAATATCTAAATACATTTATTTTTTAGCTCACTTGAGCAAAACGTGCTCATGATGAGCTTTTGTGATCGCCTTTTGTGCGTCGTCAACATTTTTCCTTGTGAACACTCTAGAGTCCACATTTATTGTCTGATCTTCATGAAATTTGGTCAGAACATTTTTCCAGTGATACCTCGACTGAGTTCCAAACTGGGTCATGCTGGGTCAAAAATTAGGTCAAAAAAAAGAAAAACCTTGTGAACACTGTAGAAGTCACATTTGATGCCCAATCTTCATGTAACTTTGTAAAAATGTTTGTCTAAATGATATGTTGGTTGAGTTGAAAAATGGTTCCGGTCCGTTGAAAAACATGGCCGCCAGGGGGCGGGGCAGTATTCCTTATATGGCTATAGAGAAACCTTGTGAACACTCTAGAAGTCACAATTTTGCCCAATAATCATGAAACTTGGTCAAAACATGGTTTCATTGATATCTCGGACTAGTTCGAAAAAGGGCCAGATCGGTGAGAAAACATGGCCGCCAGGGGGCGGGGTAGTTTTCCTTATATGGCTATAGTAAAACCTTGTTAACATTCTAGAGGCCACATTAATTGTCCAATCTTCATGAAATTTGGTCAGAAGATTGGTCTCAATGATATCTTGGATGAGTTTGAAAATGGTTACGTTTGCTTGAAAAACATGGCTGCTAAGGGGCGGGGCATTTTTCCTTATATGGCTAAAGTAAAACCTTGTGAACACTCTAGAGGCCACATTTATTGTCCAATCTTCATGAAATTTGGTCAGAAGATTGGTCTCCATGATATCTTGGATGAGTTACGTTTGCTTGAAAAATATGGCTGCTAAGGGGCGGGGCGTTTTTTTCTTATATGGCTATATATGGCATTAATAAAATTTTGTTAACACTCTACAGGCCACATTTATTGTCCTATCTTCATGAAACTTGGTCAGAAGATTCATCTCAATAATATCTTGGACGAGTTCAAAAATGATGCTGGTTAGTTGAAAAACATGGCTGCCAGGGTGCAGGGCATTTTTCCTAATAATGTATATAGTAAAACCTTGTTAACACTCTAGAGGCCACATTTATTTTCCGATATTCATGAAACTTGGTCAGAAGATTTGTGCCATTGATATCTTGGATGAGTTCGAAAACAGTATGGGTTGCTTAAAAAACATGGCCACCAGGGGGCGGGGAATTTTTCCTAATATGGCTATATATATATATCGTGCTTTAGTAAAACCTTGTTAACGCTCTAGAGGCCACATTTATTGTCCAATCATCATGAAACTTGGTCAGATGATTTGTCCCAATGATATCTTGGATGAGTTCGAAGATGGTTCCGGTTGGTTTAAAAACATGGCCGCCAAGGGGGTGTCGCATTTTTCCTCATATAGCTATAGTTAAACCTTATTAACACTCTAGAAGCCATATTTATTGTACGATCATCATGAAACTTTGTCAGATGATTTGTCCCCATGATATTTTGGACAAGTTCGAAAATGGTTACAGTTGCTTGAAAAACATGGCCACCAGTGGGCGGGGCATTTTTCCTTATATGGACTTGTGAATCTTCATGAAACTTTGTCAGTATATTTGTTTAAATGATATCTTCGATGTGTATGAAAATGGTTCTGGTCTGTTGAAAAACGTGGCTGCCAGGGTGTTCACTAGTCATAAAAATTGGTAAGAATATTTTGTTCAAATGACATCTTGGGCTGCACAGAACAGGTCAATTCCTTTGAATCTCAGGTGAGCGACTTTGGGCCTTTCAGGCCCTCTTGTTTCAACACAAACTCCTTATGCTCAATTACTTAAAATCTGGCTTATTGTTAATATAACATATATAATTATGTATAATATTGATGTTTCTGAATCAAGGCGCCTCCTAAAAAGAAAGCTAAGAAGGCGACACCAAAACCTAAAGCTGCCAAGAAAGAGAAGAAGGAGGCATCCAAACCAGCTAAAGAGAAGAAGAGTTCACCCAAGAAGAAACCTACCCCGAAAAAGAAGGCGGCAAAGGGTATGTTTTGAGCTGCATTCTTAGAAAACTGGGCTTGATTCATTTGCCTTAATTAATAAGTGTTGTCCCTGATTAGCCTGTGAAGTCTGCAAAGGCAAATCAAGGCCTTCATTTTGCTCGTAAACTGGTTATTCACTAAAAAGAATATTTCTTTAAACGAAAAAATGCAATAAAAGGTGCAAGTGTTGTCGCTGATTAGACTTTGCAGACTGCCCTGGCTAATCTGGGACGACACTTTAAGCACATGCTTTGAGCCCGCTTTTCCTAGAGAGTGACTAATTTTATAAGCTTAGCACCGTTGTTATGAACATTTTTATTCTGTGTAATTTTATGCCCCAATAGGGTAGCATATCGAAGTTGCACTGTCTGTCTGTCTGGAAATATTTTCTGGAGTTTTTAACCAGGTTTTTCGAAGAAAAAAACTGGTTATTAGATTGGCGAATGTCGGCGGGCTGAACAAGCTTGTCCGAACTGTAGCTTTGTCGTTCATTGTGAGATTTTAAAATCATCTGGCACATTTGTTCGCCATCATTGGACGGTGTGTTGCGCGAAAGAATTACGTCGATATCTCTGTGAAACTCTGTTAACAATTACCGGTACACTGCGTTCGCATGTAAATAAATCGTCTGCATTATTTAATTTTTTATACAAGAACTGAAAGATTAAATGACATATAATACTAGAATGATAATGAAATGACAGAAAAAGTTGTTTTATACAGTAGGCAGTATATTTCACAGCCGCTCATTTAAGATAGTCAAACTGCAACCATATCAAAGTAAGAATGTTTCAATCGTTTTGAATTACTTTAATTGTATAACTATCCCGCTTGCACTTAACTTATGGAATTTATCGCACTGAACCACTCTGATGAGGAATACATGTAATAAACACTGACACGCGAGATTTTCACACCTTTACTGACATTACACAACAGATTAACACCAATTAGCTGTCGGTGTTGTTTAACCTCAAGGCGATTATAATCGGTTCAATGGACGGTTGAATAAAGCAATCAACATGTGATTGCCGCCATCTTTGAATTGTCTGAAAATACATAAAGTTGCATAATACGGATTTGAATCAGAAATCAAATGGAAGGTTGGAGAAAAAATGGGATCCAAGCACCCTCCACGTTATATTGGATTCAGCGTTATAACGGAGCGCGTTATATTGGAGTTACAATGTAATTCTTAAAAATCGCCACAAATTAGCTTTTCTTGTTATGTGAAGACAGCATGCAAAATATTCTGTGTCGATGCAGCATTTGGGGGTATACGTCAAGTCTGTGACAAAGCTCTTGTTATAAATATTTTTTATAGAAAACCTGGTTTTGTGACAATTTTGTCCCTTGTTTCCTAAATGCATCAGATATTTGCCTGATTTCTGTGATCTGATGTGCATGGCTTACAGATTAGGTTTAAGTTAAGATCTGTTCCATTGATTTTGAGTGAAGTTATGGGACCGCTAATTTTTCTCTAGAAGACAAATTTCTGGACTTTTCTTAAACCCTTGCAGATATTGACATGATTTATTTGTGTGAGTCGACCTGCATTTGTAACCGATTATGTTTGAGTTTCATTCTTTTGACTTTTGGCGAATTATGGACCTTAGACATAACAATTTTCTCTTTAAGGAAGGACGAAACTTATGGCTTGTATAGAATTTTGCTTAAAGGGAGTCTTTTCCTAAAAATCTAGTTTAGGCTGTGTGGTCCAGGGGTGGTATTCCTGAAGTAAAATTTTACTTTTATCCTTAAATTGGGAATTTTTCTTAAGTGTTTCATTTCATACTGCAATAGTTAGGCATCAAAAATTACATTAAAATAACATCAGTATGTCAATGTCATTTGAGAAATACCGAAACAAACATGCCTGTCTTTATTTTGTAAAGAAATACAAAACATTGTAATTTTGAACTTAAGTGAAAATATTTAAGAAATGACTTAAGATGTTTCTGTAATATGACCCCAGGATAAGACTTTAGACATATGCACTTAGCCCAGTTTTCCCAGAAAGAAGCCCAAATTCAGATTGTATATGTGTTAACCCATTGATTGTATATGTGTTTACCCATTGGTATGTTCAGCTAAACCAGCTGAGGATGAAGAGGAGGAGGTGTCAGATATCAGCTCGGATTCAGAAGACGAACCTCTTGTGAAGGAGAAGGAGAAGAAAGAGACCAAGAAAAAACAGCCACCTACAGTAAGGCTTTAAGTATTTAAACGTGTCAATGAGATGCATTTTCGGATGTACTGTTCAAATCCACAAATAGTAACCTGAATGAAAACTTGCTTTCAGTTTGTTAATTCTTTATACAATTAAATGACTCAAAAATGCATATTAAGTCTAGCAAAGCCCATGCGAATGTCCTTACTAAATAGAGATGCAACGATTCGATCCGTTGCATCGAAAATCGGTTTTAAATGCGTCAATTCGATTACGATACCAACCCTACCAAATTCGATTATATTCTTTAACATATAGACATAGATACGTAAAGCGCGTTGTACTCTGACTATTTGATACGGGAAGGTATAGGTTTTATATTTACCTGTAATTATGACGCGCGCGATTGGTTACTTATTACTTTAGTCATCCAATTAATAAGCGCGTTAGGGTCTACTTTCGGAAAAAGCGTCAAAATGGCTGAAAAAGTTGTGGCCAACTAATTGAAATTAACAGGTGCGCCTAACAAGCTAAAATCAAAAGTGTGGCAGTATTTTGGGTTTCAGGATGGTAGCCCTACCAATAAAGCTATGTGTAAACTGTGCTTCACTCACGTGGCGTACCCAAGTCCCGCTCAACAACTAATCTAATGCAACATGTCAAACGCAAACATAACGTTGATTTAGCAGGAGGTAGCACCCATGCAACTACTCAAGTCGCCAGCCTTATTATTATTTATTGTATTATTGTGTAGTCAACACAATCTTCTAGTCAGAAGTTTATTGATGTGTTTTATTGAAATATTGACAGAAAATTGGCAGTTTCTTGCTAAATATTTCTTACAAATGTTAATTTAACCTACTTTCAACAGATTTTAAAACACTGTTGAACCAACCAAATTATATCTAACAAACACACAAATGCCCAAGATATCTAGGTATGCAACACATTTGAACAGAAAAGTTTATTTTGAGGCAGAAGAGTAAATATATGATAAAACTAGGTTGAAAGATGAATCGAATCAAAACAATCAGTATCAGGGCTCAACATTAACTTTAAAACCAACCTGCCCTGCCGGGCAAGTACTTAGAAAATCTACTTGCCCTGAACGTAAAGCCACATTCCCAAACATGAAATATCACATTAACTGTAAACCTCATATTTTTTTATAACGATCAAAATGATTCACAACAAAACCTTTTATATCTTTGAATATTAAACAAAATGATTACAGCAATTAAAGTCTTATTTAAGTCTAAATTAAATTCTCTTTGTTCTTTTTTGCACTTGCCCGAGCGGACAACTAGATTACAAAATAACTTGTCCGGACCCAACTTTTACTTGCCAGGGGCAATAGGACAACCGTTAATGTTGAGCCCTGAGTATCAGACTGTCTGAAATCAAATAGATTCGGGCTGTTGGTGAATCGTTGCAGCTCTATTACTAAACTGGTAAAGTATTCAAAATGTGTGATATATGTCAGTTATCTTTCTTGAGTAATGAGAATCACATTGTCTCTGTAGATAGTGGGCTTGGTTTTAAAGTTGTGGATTTGAATAATGGTCCGTGCTCTAAAAAAAAAAAAGTCCTTATTATAAACATATATTGAATTGTTTTTTACCAGAGAACAACATAATGACCAATACGATTCAACAATATCACAATCAAACTCTCAATAAAAAGACAGTGATTCCAAATAATTGGAGCCATTTAGAATCTGGTCGCCCCTTTGATTCCAAGTGAGACTATTAGAGGGCCACTAAATTGCATAATCCTATCATGATTTTAAGTTATATATGTTTTTCTTATTGTTCAGCTTTATAATTAATAACAAAAAAATGCTTGCTCACTCTGGCCCTTCAGCGCTAATTTCAAGTAGATAAGAATGATCGTCTTATAACATTTACTACAATCATTTGCACTGTCTGGTCAGGTGCTAACATGTCCGTTTGAAAGTCATGCAAGGTTTACTGGTCTAATAAGCAGACAGAGTTGTTCCTGACCAGACTGAGCTAACCTAGCAGCATTTGGCATAAGACCCAATTTTCTCATTGATGAAGTCATTCCTTGTTGTGTTTTAGAATGAAGAAATCAAGGATCTCATTAAGAACATGCTGGATGATGCCAATCTGGAGGAGGTTACCATGAAAACAGTGTTAAAAGATGTAAGTTACTTTGTGGCAGTGTTTTTACGGACAACAATTCAGTGCCAACAACTTGGCCCTATACCTCTATTTAAACAGAATTTATTTTCCCTTGATATAAAAATTTAATTTCCTTAAGTACGTACCCTTTTACTTAGAAAAAAGACCTTAAGTTCAGTTAAAAATGTAAATAAATATCACTATGTGCTTCATTCACATTTTGTTAAAAAAAAAGTTGAATAATTTTGAAAATAATGATTATTTGAATAAAGGCAATATTGTATCATGTGTATATAATACACATTTTCGCTTTTTCAGGTTTTTGCAAAATACCCCGGTTTTGACTTAACAGACAGAAAAGAATTTATAAAAAATACAGTGAAAAAGGTAAATATTATTTAAAATGTGGTTATGATAGAGCTAATTTTTGCTTTCATGGATGCAGTGTTTAGTACCATAACATAACTAAGTGAACAATTTAAAATCAAACATAAATTTCTGTAAGTTATCATGTGCTTAAAGTTGAGCATTATATCTTAGGTTTTAATTAAGTTTATTTCGCTTGAGTAAAGACATCTGATGCACAGGTAGTAGTGTAATTTGCATCAAAGTTAGTAAAAAGATATAGTAAAATAGACTTTGAATTTATCAAATAATGAGCACACTATTGTTTGCATATATAAGATTGATGTGGCTTCTGGTTTACAAACTGCAAACTCTACATTCTACTACTACTTAAGCTCTTACTGTTCATGTTTTTTCAGCTCATCTCATGAAGTCTTAGTGCTACAACACGCTCTCGGACATAGGTGTCCTCTCACTGAAATACGATGTTCTCTACCGGCAGCTCAAAGAGTTGCCCCTTGTCCCCAGCTTTCATGCTGTGGGCAAACAGACTAAATAGAGCCATAATTTAAGAACATCTTGGAAATATTTATAAAAATATGTGTTGATTTTTCATGTCTAGACTCGGATCTTGAAATGATGTTTATTTAAGATGTCTTTTAAATATGTGTAAGAGTGCCATTAAGATTGAAATGGTTGAAAAGGTAATGTTGAAGTTGTTCGATAATTTAAAAAGTGCAACTGATTTCTGAGCTCTCATTGTCACATCATGTTAAATAAATCGTGTCACATTTTATGACAAGACTGTTGATTATATTTTTTCAAAACCATGGGGGGACTTTTTTTTTACACAGTTTTTAATTCCTATAATTAATAGTGTATATGTTTTATATGGTATTTTATCAACGTGTATTGTCTGTGTGATTGTGTTGCTTCATGTCTTCTGCTATTGTACAGATATGTGTCATTTACTTATTTTCGATAGGTTGAGAGTAACTGATATGGCATACATATAATATTGATTGTGTGTAGAGTTGAGTAATATTCAACATACAAATGTAGTACAAGACAAAATGTTTAATTTGATTCACATCTTGCAAAAATGCTCCATGTCATATACGGCCTGCTGGTTCCAGACCAGCCTGTGGAATCATGAAGCTTGGTCAGGAGCTATGCTGTTCGCTGCTTAGTCACACAAGGTTCGATGGTCTTTTTAGCGAACATGGTTGCCCCTGAACAGACTGCTTGCCTGCGCTGGTTGGTCTGGAGCTATCCAGGCTGCATAAGGCATAAGACACATTTTCGCATGACGCTGCTCATTTGTACTGATGATGTCAATATGTCAGCATAATTTTAATATACTGGTCTTATTATTGGTCCATGAATCTAATTATGTAAGAAAGTGATGTTATTACTACTCAGACTTTGTGCATATCATTTCTCATTATAAAAGTTGTAAGCATTTTAAAGTGTCTGTCTGCCCTACTTAAGAGCATTCTTGTAGTTAGTAATGGTCTTATTATTGTTCCATGCTTATATAACATGCTTCTAACACCAATTAAAAAAATTGTAAATACCAGATTTTTGTGAGTAAGGTATCTCTGCATAGTATAAGTACATACACTTCATTGTATGAATCGGACATAATGTTGTGGTAGTGCTACTTACAATAAATAAATGAAGGCAGTAATTCTTATTAATTTTAATAGGTGTGATTTGTGTTGTTCATATTAGTACATCAAATATAAGTACATCAAATATTTCTTGCCATGCATTTCGCAGTCAACCCTTTTGGAGCAAGTAATAAATAGCATATTGGTATTTTTGCTGGTAAAAATTATTTATAATCTAGTAACGGTCTTTAATGGTAAGATACCATTTACAATCAGTTATCAGAACTGCAACAACGTGTTCCTAAATTTAACAATTTGCTTTTTAATATTTATAATGATAGGAAGTTTGCACTACACTGTATTATCAATTAGTATGTGTTCTTGCATTTCTATATCATTTTTCACTCATTTATCATTTAGCAATGTACAATTTTCATAAAAATAAATACACAAAAGTGATTGTTTTGTATTGGAAGAACAGGTCAATTAAGACAAAGGATACTTGTCGCTACCTGTAAGTTATATATAGATTGGGCTATATCTGAATAGATTGGATCTCGCATCTGTGGAAAAACTTGTCCGGACCATCAATATACAACATAAATGGACACATTCGGCCCACTTAACAAGTCAAGAGATCGTCAGTGTCTTGCCTGAATATTGTTCATAAGGTCTTACCCACATGCGGCATGTGATTTAAAGCTAATAAAACACAATGGATTTAAATTCTTCCTGGTTTCAATATTATTTTCAATCGGACAACTCAATTGGAATCCATTAAAAGGCAAGGTTGTACTCGGGCGGATAAAGTCAAAATGAAAAGAAACCCTTTATTTACTGAAGTTTCTTAAATTTATCAAAAACCTAGGCCTTAATAGTTTTGTACTTCCCGCTGGGTTTGTATTTATTGCCCAGATAATGTTGTTGGTAGTAAAATTACGCCTATTGTTTCATAAATGCCGTCTATGTTTATGCAAAGAAGGCGTGGTTTTCCTGACTGTTAATATGCTGGCGAAATGCAGACAATTGCTATTGTTAATGCTAAAAACAATACAAACAAATGATTTACATAAACGAAATTGTTTCAATATTGAGCACATGTGCCTATGACGCCAAGATTAACGGTGCATACAACATATTCATTTCCGCAAAGAAAGAAAGCACTGTAACGATGAATCGATTGTATTTATGCCCCCGAAAGAGGGCATATAGTGATCGGACCGTCTGCCTGTCCTTCTGTCACACGTTGCGTTTAGGTTTTGAAAAATGGTCATAACTTCTATGTCCCTTCACATAGCAACTTGATATTTGGCATGCATGTGTATCTCATGGACCTGCACATTTTGAGTGGTGAAAGGTCAAGGTCATCCTTTAAGGTAAAAAAAAACAAAATCAAAGTGGCACAGTAGGGGGCATTGTGTTTCTTACAAACACATCTCTTGTTGTTTATGCCCCGGGATCGAAAGATCGGGGGCATATTGTTTTTTGCCTGTCTGTCTGTCTGTCTGTCATTCATTGTGAGTGTCACAAACTTTAACATTGGTTAAACTTTTGCAATAACTTTTTGAATATTGAAGATAGCAACTTGATATTTGGCATGCATGTGTATGTCATGAAGCTGCACAATTTGAGTGGTGAAAGGTCAATAGTAAAAAAATCGAAGGGAAGTAACACGTTTTGAAAGGGAGATAATTTCTAAACCTGCTAAATGATATATTGAAATTTTATTTCAAAGCGGCGCAATAGGGTGCATTGTGTTTCTGACAAACACATCTCTTGTTTTATAAATATGGTTGGTGACTTGGTATCATGTTCTACAAGACGAGTCTGATATGGCGGGACCAAAAAACGATCAGTCATTGCTATGTATAAAGATGGTGTTCTCTTAAACAAAATAGTGGAAAGAACAAGAAACTCTCGGCTAATATGGTATCTGGAGTTTCATTGTGTGCCATATAAAACGTAATAAATATTAAAAAAACTCTTCGGCAGTAACCACGTAATCTCTATATGCCACGGCATATAATTGATATAAACCGGTACTTGCATCCGACCTGCGACGTTACAGAACTTAGATCAGTAAATAGGATTGACCTAATGACCTCAAATGCTGCCATTCACCGTGTTCCGATTTACGAACCCTCGTTTGATATGTAGAGTCTAAAATCATCTTACGGTGGAATAAAAATAGCCTTTAGGTTGTTTTCTGATGAACTTTTGATTGGTCATAAATTGAACGATGGTTTCAATTAGAAATCGTACACATTTTGTTTGACATGTCAATAACATTAGCCCGATCTGCAGATCACAGATGACTGTTGCCCTTTTAATGTCCGACGTAGAAATGAGCCTTTTGCTTCTCCGGACTTGACATGGCAACTATCTGCGTGACCTAGCTTCGAAGATAAAAGGTTAAGAACATAAAAAGTTGTCAAGGGTATATCCATCGGTCGATAAGAGATTACGTGGCTCCAAAACTAGGACAGAAACTACCAGTTGTTGCTAAACAAAGGTCGCCTAGGGTGATATACCGATCTGGTTGTATTAAGCCTATACTCAAACTTATACTCTAGATTAAATAGTTTTGCTTCATAAATAATAATACATTGTTTAAGAGAAAATTGATGAGTGACAAATAGTGCTATATTGATTCTCTTTTACTGGCAAAATACATCACAAAACACATATTTCATGCAGTTGATATGATATTAACACCTGCAAAAAACCCTGTGTTCTTCAATTTATTTTTTAGAAAGGTAATTCAATATATATTTTTCAAATCCTGATATGTGACGAATATCTTTTTTTTAAAGATCATTATAATTGAATTTGTCTGATATCCAAAGGCGCATTCTCTTTTTCAATGTCATTTAGAAAAAAAAGATTTGTTAGCAGAAACAAACGCTCTATCATGCTATCATTAGTAAAATTATGCTAACTCATTATCGATAGGTACTATCAATATATTTCTGTGTCGTAATATAGTGTTATTTCTTCGCTCCTTTATGTACTTTTTCACAACATGTCTGATTTTTTTCGCCAATCCTTTTAAGAAGCTAGGTCGACACTGCATCCTCGGAGAGGGTGTTAATTTCTTTGCTAATGGATTCTATAATTTCTATATCTCAATACATTATCCAGTACAAAATACAAGACTGACGAGTTAAAATACCTCGGATTGTATTATATTGATTGTGTTGATCTTAATAGTCAATCTGATACCATTCCGTAAAATTCTTTGACAAAGACCTTTAAAGTCAGATTGAGTAAATTGAAACATTTACTTTTTCAATGTTCTGCGCAGTCACAAGAGAACATTGGTCTTTACAATTGTTCTGTAAAAAGCCTTATACGTCTGTTCTTCATGGGACCCGTCGATTTATGATTGTTTACAATTTTGCTCGGTCGTATTAACATACAGAAATTCACATGCGAAAATGTACTTTATGCAATAACGCGAGATTTGTTTTTCTATTTTACAATCATATTTTTAATAAGGTGAGTGCTCCATTGCAGAATATATAATAAATTATTTATTTTTTACGATCTCATTGCCACATGTTTTCGTTTCATGTAACACTGATCGTTGCGCACAAATACAACAAAACCACAGATATTCAAGTGAAAAATGTTCGGCTCGAGGTGGGTATGAAAAAAAGATTATTTTCTTTTTATAACTACATTTTATATCGCGGAAGGCTCCAAAATATTCGCATTTTCATGTCTTATTTACGTTCCTAATACATGCCTTTCTTTTCCACAGCAGAAATAAAGATAATGAAAACATATATAATGACCATTTAATGTCTGTTAAATCAAATGTAATGCAATGTAGGTAAATTCAAAACTTGTTTTACACACTCCTGTCTTCCATGTAAGTTTATTTTACCGGAACTCTGCTAATACGCACCGTATTGTTTCTAACCTAATAAATGTCTGGTGAAATAAGATAAACGCTTATAAATGTTATATTATTTTGTGATGAAATAATTGTTTTTAGTGATTTTAGTAGTCGAAGTAGATGTTGCAGAATTTTCCGTATCAGTAGTTAACAGAATAAGAAATAGTAGGCTTATTTGTTTTTCTTATATTTCTTACATTTAAGTTTATTTATATTAATACTACCGATAATATAAACTAACATCATTTTACTCATCTGATCTTTTTTTCGATTTTTTTACGCGATGAATGCGCCCCGCGGCGCTTTGGAACTATCTCTTTTAATGAATTGTTTTTACATTTTTTTTTAATAAACAATCCAAAACAAAAAAGCCATTGAGTGATGTAACACAGAAAACTGTTAACCGTATGCTTCGATAACTTAATAGTAGAACATTCACAATACATTAAAATTTCTTGTCAGATTTAAAGGAATCTGGTGTTATGCAATATACTTTTGCTTTTATTTGACTTTAAATGCCACTGGTGCATTTAACAAGGATGAGACTATTTAAAATGAACATAGATGCTGCGTCTTTCAATCAAACATTTAAAAGTTAGGTCGCCGTGGTGTAATGGACATGGTGTCCGCCTAGCGACCGGGAGGTCACGGGTTCGATCCCCACCGCGGGAGCGTTCTTTAGATCTCCCCCAAAGACACCAAGTACTGGTTCTAGGCCCAGGAAACGGACTCGAGAGCGTTTATATAAGCCTTAGGCTTTCGATGCAATCGAGCTAAAATAAATAGGTTTAAACTAAACATTTAAAATATTTGTAAAAAAAAATCTCCCACAAATTTAACCATACACAGCTTCGACGAATCTATTAATCGAATATGTAAATATTTGAGTGGTATTTTCCGTTGATCTTTACACTTGACCACATGCTGACCAACTCACCCTTCTCTAGGTTACATTATCCTAAACGGAAGTGGAATTTGGGGGGTTACATGCAGTCGGTTTGCTACTTAGTACATATGATGCAGGTCCTGGTGCATAAGATTTTAAAAATGTATCTGAAATGAAGAGTTTAGGTGTCAGTTTAAAGGTACATGTGTAAGTCACA
Source organism: Dreissena polymorpha (assembly GCF_020536995.1). Lineage (NCBI taxonomy): Eukaryota > Metazoa > Mollusca > Bivalvia > Myida > Dreissenidae > Dreissena > Dreissena polymorpha. The sequence goes on along the minus strand of NC_068370.1, from coordinate 5,281,481 downwards.
GGGCAAAAGGCCTGATTTGTGCATTTCTTTGTATGTTAGTGGTTGCCAGCCTCAATAGTAGGGCATGGTTTTTGCCTTCAAATGGCAGTGCCGGTAGCTGTCAAAACCGGTTCATATGCTCTAAGGTAATTATTTTGAGTTACACCGTATAGAATTTTTTCAAATGCAGTTTTTTTGTAAGTTTATGAAACCACCTTTCCAGTCATGTATAGTTATATATTGGCTTATCGCTCGGTCATGGTGAAATTTGAGATCAAAGATTGCGAATTCTATATATAACAAAGAAGGAAATTAATTGGGCATGTGTAACCTTTAAGAACTTCCGACCAAGTTAGTCGTCTTCCAGAATGTTGACAATTTACCATCAAAAACTCTCTGTATTGCAAAACATAACTACCAGATGTCATTTTGACCCAATTAAGGGCTGTTTGCAATTGGGCTGTTGCACTTGGGGTCCTAAGGGGGGTAAATGCTTGAAAATCACTCCGAAACCTGTTCCGAAGACACATTCTAAGACTACGTAAACACTCGGTATTGTTTTTCAGTGACATTTTGACATTAATTTGCATCAATCTCAATAATGAACCTAATTCCTGTCTTTATTTCATCTGTATTTATTGCTATTGTTTACTTTTAGCCTTTTACTATTAAAAATGTAATGTGTGTTGTTTTTCCATGCAAGCAATTTTGGACCGACACTGCTATCTGCCTTCGCTTTCAATCCCGCCAGGCAGATCTACTCAGAATAACACTACTTTGCCTTATTTTTCCTGTTTGGATATCTTGCTGAGTTCAAGTTAAATCAAGTATTCAGCTGAAAACACAAAAAGGATAATAATATTATGCTTTCTTTCTTGGAACGATGTTGTTGTGATAGACCGTGCGTGAAAAACAGCAGGGAATCTGTATTTAAGTGACCTCAATATTATACGTAAACCTAAATGTACATTTTTAGGTGGTGTCGGAATTAGTCTATAGCTCTGCCTGAACTGCTGTCCAATTGGTTTACAAGTCCGGCTGAAGTGACAGGCCATCAAAAACTGCACAGTATGACTGATTCGGAGACGGCCCTCAACACTCGCCCAGTCGTGTCGAGAGGATCGGTGTCTTTGCAGGTTAGTACGCTGTTATTTTCAATGAAATCTATTGTAAAATGATTTCTTTGATATCATGGCACACTTTTGTCACCAAAATTAGGCAAATTGTTGTTTTTTACAATAACTGCAGCTCTGAAACCACATTTTGTGGCGATAACTTTGCCAGTGTGCCCGACAATGTGATGCCGGCATGGTGACTTATCCGTTTACAGTAAATAAAGCCACACAGACTATTGAAAGCTTACTCTAATTGTATCTCACTTACATAAGTTAGCACCGTAATGGGTAAATGTGCACTAAACAACTTTTTGTTTTCTCAGATTACACGGAATTGAGCACCCGGGCCAGACTGACACTTTCCGGAGCCTGTCCGAGACGGAACTCGAGCCGAGGAATCATAGGTCCAGGTGTGACAGAAAACTTAAAGCTCATGTCTGACGATGACTTTTTTTGCGTCAGGAAGTAAAGTGTGTTGTTTTCCCATGCAAGCAAGCCCTTTTGTTGGGTCAAATGACATCAGAAATGCTGCTTCTACATGGATTTTACCTAAAATGTGCCAAAAAATATATAAAAAGTTTGTTCGGATCTTGTTCAAAACCTGCTATGATGCACATATAATGCCATTGATGATTTGTTTTCACTTATTAAGTCATATGTTACATCTGCTATGCTATTAGAATCGAAAGTGATGCCTTGTATGGAGTCTAAGTGCTGTCTGTATGATGTAACCAAGGTCGGCTTTTCTACCTTAATTCTTGACGCGAAACGCTGTTACGCGTGACGCTTTCAACGTCAACTTTAATGAATAAATCTGTGTGTCATGGTACTGGAACTTTGTGATCTTTTTTAAAACAGATTATACCTATGGAAAAAGTGCCTTTAATTCAAATTTGAAGGGGTTGGGTTCCCTTATAGGTTACATTATCCTAAACGGAAGTGGAATTTGGGGGGTTACATGCAGTCGGTTTGCTACTTAGTACATATGATGCAGGTCCTGGTGCATAAGATTTTAAAAATGTATCTGAAATGAAGAGTTTAGGTGTCAGTTTAAAGGTACATGTGTAAGTCACAGGGCAAAAGGCCTGATTTGTGCATTTCTTTGTATGTTAGTGGTTGCCAGCCTCAATAGTAGGGCATGGTTTTTGCCTTCAAATGGCAGTGCCGGTAGCTGTCAAAACCGGTTCATATGCTCTAAGGTAATTATTTTGAGTTACACCGTATAGAATTTTTTCAAATGCAGTTTTTTTGTAAGTTTATGAAACCACCTTTCCAGTCATGTATAGTTATATATTGGCTTATCGCTCGGTCATGGTGAAATTTGAGATCAAAGATTGCGAATTCTATATATAACAAAGAAGGAAATTAATTGGGCATGTGTAACCTTTAAGAACTTCCGACCAAGTTAGTCGTCTTCCAGAATGTTGACAATTTACCATCAAAAACTCTCTGTATTGCAAAACATAACTACCAGATGTCATTTTGACCCAATTAAGGGCTGTTTGCAATTGGGCTGTTGCACTTGGGGTCCTAAGGGGGGTAAATGCTTGAAAATCACTCCGAAACCTGTTCCGAAGACACATTCTAAGACTACGTAAACACTCGGTATTGTTTTTCAGTGACATTTTGACATTAATTTGCATCAATCTCAATAATGAACCTAATTCCTGTCTTTATTTCATCTGTATTTATTGCTATTGTTTACTTTTAGCCTTTTACTATTAAAAATGTAATGTGTGTTGTTTTTCCATGCAAGCAATTTTGGACCGACACTGCTATCTGCCTTCGCTTTCAATCCCGCCAGGCAGATCTACTCAGAATAACACTACTTTGCCTTATTTTTCCTGTTTGGATATCTTGCTGAGTTCAAGTTAAATCAAGTATTCAGCTGAAAACACAAAAAGGATAATAATATTATGCTTTCTTTCTTGGAACGATGTTGTTGTGATAGACCGTGCGTGAAAAACAGCAGGGAATCTGTATTTAAGTGACCTCAATATTATACGTAAACCTAAATGTACATTTTTAGGTGGTGTCGGAATTAGTCTATAGCTCTGCCTGAACTGCTGTCCAATTGGTTTACAAGTCCGGCTGAAGTGACAGGCCATCAAAAACTGCACAGTATGACTGATTCGGAGACGGCCCTCAACACTCGCCCAGTCGTGTCGAGAGGATCGGTGTCTTTGCAGGTTAGTACGCTGTTATTTTCAATGAAATCTATTGTAAAATGATTTCTTTGATATCATGGCACACTTTTGTCACCAAAATTAGGCAAATTGTTGTTTTTTACAATAACTGCAGCTCTGAAACCACATTTTGTGGCGATAACTTTGCCAGTGTGCCCGACAATGTGATGCCGGCATGGTGACTTATCCGTTTACAGTAAATAAAGCCACACAGACTATTGAAAGCTTACTCTAATTGTATCTCACTTACATAAGTTAGCACCGTAATGGGTAAATGTGCACTAAACAACTTTTTGTTTTCTCAGATTACACGGAATTGAGCACCCGGGCCAGACTGACACTTTCCGGAGCCTGTCCGAGACGGAACTCGAGCCGAGGAATCATAGGTCCAGGTGTGACAGAAAACTTAAAGCTCATGTCTGACGATGACTTTTTTTGCGTCAGGAAGTAAAGTGTGTTGTTTTCCCATGCAAGCAAGCCCTTTTGTTGGGTCAAATGACATCAGAAATGCTGCTTCTACATGGATTTTACCTAAAATGTGCCAAAAAATATATAAAAAGTTTGTTCGGATCTTGTTCAAAACCTGCTATGATGCACATATAATGCCATTGATGATTTGTTTTCACTTATTAAGTCATATGTTACATCTGCTATGCTATTAGAATCGAAAGTGATGCCTTGTATGGAGTCTAAGTGCTGTCTGTATGATGTAACCAAGGTCGGCTTTTCTACCTTAATTCTTGACGCGAAACGCTGTTACGCGTGACGCTTTCAACGTCAACTTTAATGAATAAATCTGTGTGTCATGGTACTGGAACTTTGTGATCTTTTTTAAAACAGATTATACCTATGGAAAAAGTGCCTTTAATTCAAATTTGAAGGGGTTGGGTTCCCTTATAGGTTACATTATCCTAAACGGAAGTGGAATTTGGGGGGTTACATGCAGTCGGTTTGCTACTTAGTACATATGATGCAGGTCCTGGTGCATAAGATTTTAAAAATGTATCTGAAATGAAGAGTTTAGGTGTCAGTTTAAAGGTACATGTGTAAGTCACAGGGCAAAAGGCCTGATTTGTGCATTTCTTTGTATGTTAGTGGTTGCCAGCCTCAATAGTAGGGCATGGTTTTTGCCTTCAAATGGCAGTGCCGGTAGCTGTCAAAACCGGTTCATATGCTCTAAGGTAATTATTTTGAGTTACACCGTATAGAATTTTTTCAAATGCAGTTTTTTTGTAAGTTTATGAAACCACCTTTCCAGTCATGTATAGTTATATATTGGCTTATCGCTCGGTCATGGTGAAATTTGAGATCAAAGATTGCGAATTCTATATATAACAAAGAAGGAAATTAATTGGGCATGTGTAACCTTTAAGAACTTCCGACCAAGTTAGTCGTCTTCCAGAATGTTGACAATTTACCATCAAAAACTCTCTGTATTGCAAAACATAACTACCAGATGTCATTTTGACCCAATTAAGGGCTGTTTGCAATTGGGCTGTTGCACTTGGGGTCCTAAGGGGGGTAAATGCTTGAAAATCACTCCGAAACCTGTTCCGAAGACACATTCTAAGACTACGTAAACACTCGGTATTGTTTTTCAGTGACATTTTGACATTAATTTGCATCAATCTCAATAATGAACCTAATTCCTGTCTTTATTTCATCTGTATTTATTGCTATTGTTTACTTTTAGCCTTTTACTATTAAAATGTAATGTGTGTTGTTTTTCCATGCAAGCAATTTTGGACCGACACTGCTATCTGCCTTCGCTTTCAATCCCGCCAGGCAGATCTACTCAGAATAACACTACTTTGCCTTATTTTTCCTGTTTGGATATCTTGCTGAGTTCAAGTTAAATCAAGTATTCAGCTGAAAACACAAAAAGGATAATAATATTATGCTTTCTTTCTTGGAACGATGTTGTTGTGATAGACCGTGCGTGAAAAACAGCAGGGAATCTGTATTTAAGTGACCTCAATATTATACGTAAACCTAAATGTACATTTTTAGGTGGTGTCGGAATTAGTCTATAGCTCTGCCTGAACTGCTGTCCAATTGGTTTACAAGTCCGGCTGAAGTGACAGGCCATCAAAAACTGCACAGTATGACTGATTCGGAGACGGCCCTCAACACTCGCCCAGTCGTGTCGAGAGGATCGGTGTCTTTGCAGGTTAGTACGCTGTTATTTTCAATGAAATCTATTGTAAAATGATTTCTTTGATATCATGGCACACTTTTGTCACCAAAATTAGGCAAATTGTTGTTTTTTACAATTACTGCAGCTCTGAAACCACATTTTGTGGCGATAACTTTGCCAGTGTGCCCGACAATGTGATGCCGGCATGGTGACTTATCCGTTTACAGTAAATAAAGCCACACAGACTATTGAAAGCTTACTCTAATTGTATCTCACTTACATAAGTTAGCACCGTAATGGGTAAATGTGCACTAAACAACTTTTTGTTTTCTCAGATTACACGGAATTGAGCACCCGGGCCAGACTGACACTTTCCGGAGCCTGTCCGAGACGGAACTCGAGCCGAGGAATCATAGGTCCAGGTGTGACAGAAAACTTAAAGCTCATGTCTGACGATGACTTTTTTTGCGTCAGGAAGTAAAGTGTGTTGTTTTCCCATGCAAGCAAGCCCTTTTGTTGGGTCAAATGACATCAGAAATGCTGCTTCTACATGGATTTTACCTAAAATGTGCCAAAAAATATATAAAAAGTTTGTTCGGATCTTGTTCAAAACCTGCTATGATGCACATATAATGCCATTGATGATTTGTTTTCACTTATTAAGTCATATGTTACATCTGCTATGCTATTAGAATCGAAAGTGATGCCTTGTATGGAGTCTAAGTGCTGTCTGTATGATGTAACCAAGGTCGGCTTTTCTACCTTAATTCTTGACGCGAAACGCTGTTACGCGTGACGCTTTCAACGTCAACTTTAATGAATAAATCTGTGTGTCATGGTACTGGAACTTTGTGATCTTTTTTAAAACAGATTATACCTATGGAAAAAGTGCCTTTAATTCAAATTTGAAGGGGTTGGGTTCCCTTATAGGTTACATTATCCTAAACGGAAGTGGAATTTGGGGGGTTACATGCAGTCGGTTTGCTACTTAGTACATATGATGCAGGTCCTGGTGCATAAGATTTTAAAAATGTATCTGAAATGAAGAGTTTAGGTGTCAGTTTAAAGGTACATGTGTAAGTCACAGGGCAAAAGGCCTGATTTGTGCATTTCTTTGTATGTTAGTGGTTGCCAGCCTCAATAGTAGGGCATGGTTTTTGCCTTCAAATGGCAGTGCCGGTAGCTGTCAAAACCGGTTCATATGCTCTAAGGTAATTATTTTGAGTTACACCGTATAGAATTTTTTCAAATGCAGTTTTTTTGTAAGTTTATGAAACCACCTTTCCAGTCATGTATAGTTATATATTGGCTTATCGCTCGGTCATGGTGAAATTTGAGATCAAAGATTGCGAATTCTATATATAACAAAGAAGGAAATTAATTGGGCATGTGTAACCTTTAAGAACTTCCGACCAAGTTAGTCGTCTTCCAGAATGTTGACAATTTACCATCAAAAACTCTCTGTATTGCAAAACATAACTACCAGATGTCATTTTGACCCAATTAAGGGCTGTTTGCAATTGGGCTGTTGCACTTGGGGTCCTAAGGGGGGTAAATGCTTGAAAATCACTCCGAAACCTGTTCCGAAGACACATTCTAAGACTACGTAAACACTCGGTATTGTTTTTCAGTGACATTTTGACATTAATTTGCATCAATCTCAATAATGAACCTAATTCCTGTCTTTATTTCATCTGTATTTATTGCTATTGTTTACTTTTAGCCTTTTACTATTAAAATGTAATGTGTGTTGTTTTTCCATGCAAGCAATTTTGGACCGACACTGCTATCTGCCTTCGCTTTCAATCCCGCCAGGCAGATCTACTCAGAATAACACTACTTTGCCTTATTTTTCCTGTTTGGATATCTTGCTGAGTTCAAGTTAAATCAAGTATTCAGCTGAAAACACAAAAAGGATAATAATATTATGCTTTCTTTCTTGGAACGATGTTGTTGTGATAGACCGTGCGTGAAAAACAGCAGGGAATCTGTATTTAAGTGACCTCAATATTATACGTAAACCTAAATGTACATTTTTAGGTGGTGTCGGAATTAGTCTATAGCTCTGCCTGAACTGCTGTCCAATTGGTTTACAAGTCCGGCTGAAGTGACAGGCCATCAAAAACTGCACAGTATGACTGATTCGGAGACGGCCCTCAACACTCGCCCAGTCGTGTCGAGAGGATCGGTGTCTTTGCAGGTTAGTACGCTGTTATTTTCAATGAAATCTATTGTAAAATGATTTCTTTGATATCATGGCACACTTTTGTCACCAAAATTAGGCAAATTGTTGTTTTTTACAATTACTGCAGCTCTGAAACCACATTTTGTGGCGATAACTTTGCCAGTGTGCCCGACAATGTGATGCCGGCATGGTGACTTATCCGTTTACAGTAAATAAAGCCACACAGACTATTGAAAGCTTACTCTAATTGTATCTCACTTACATAAGTTAGCACCGTAATGGGTAAATGTGCACTAAACAACTTTTTGTTTTCTCAGATTACACGGAATTGAGCACCCGGGCCAGACTGACACTTTCCGGAGCCTGTCCGAGACGGAACTCGAGCCGAGGAATCATAGGTCCAGGTGTGACAGAAAACTTAAAGCTCATGTCTGACGATGACTTTTTTTGCGTCAGGAAGTAAAGTGTGTTGTTTTCCCATGCAAGCAAGCCCTTTTGTTGGGTCAAATGACATCAGAAATGCTGCTTCTACATGGATTTTACCTAAAATGTGCCAAAAAATATATAAAAAGTTTGTTCGGATCTTGTTCAAAACCTGCTATGATGCACATATAATGCCATTGATGATTTGTTTTCACTTATTAAGTCATATGTTACATCTGCTATGCTATTAGAATCGAAAGTGATGCCTTGTATGGAGTCTAAGTGCTGTCTGTATGATGTAACCAAGGTCGGCTTTTCTACCTTAATTCTTGACGCGAAACGCTGTTACGCGTGACGCTTTCAACGTCAACTTTAATGAATAAATCTGTGTGTCATGGTACTGGAACTTTGTGATCTTTTTTAAAACAGATTATACCTATGGAAAAAGTGCCTTTAATTCAAATTTGAAGGGGTTGGGTTCCCTTATAGGTTACATTATCCTAAACGGAAGTGGAATTTGGGGGGTTACATGCAGTCGGTTTGCTACTTAGTACATATGATGCAGGTCCTGGTGCATAAGATTTTAAAAATGTATCTGAAATGAAGAGTTTAGGTGTCAGTTTAAAGGTACATGTGTAAGTCACAGGGCAAAAGGCCTGATTTGTGCATTTCTTTGTATGTTAGTGGTTGCCAGCCTCAATAGTAGGGCATGGTTTTTGCCTTCAAATGGCAGTGCCGGTAGCTGTCAAAACCGGTTCATATGCTCTAAGGTAATTATTTTGAGTTACACCGTATAGAATTTTTTCAAATGCAGTTTTTTTGTAAGTTTATGAAACCACCTTTCCAGTCATGTATAGTTATATATTGGCTTATCGCTCGGTCATGGTGAAATTTGAGATCAAAGATTGCGAATTCTATATATAACAAAGAAGGAAATTAATTGGGCATGTGTAACCTTTAAGAACTTCCGACCAAGTTAGTCGTCTTCCAGAATGTTGACAATTTACCATCAAAAACTCTCTGTATTGCAAAACATAACTACCAGATGTCATTTTGACCCAATTAAGGGCTGTTTGCAATTGGGCTGTTGCACTTGGGGTCCTAAGGGGGGTAAATGCTTGAAAATCACTCCGAAACCTGTTCCGAAGACACATTCTAAGACTACGTAAACACTCGGTATTGTTTTTCAGTGACATTTTGACATTAATTTGCATCAATCTCAATAATGAACCTAATTCCTGTCTTTATTTCATCTGTATTTATTGCTATTGTTTACTTTTAGCCTTTTACTATTTAAAATGTAATGTGTGTTGTTTTTCCATGCAAGCAATTTTGGACCGACACTGCTATCTGCCTTCGCTTTCAATCCCGCCAGGCAGATCTACTCAGAATAACACTACTTTGCCTTATTTTTCCTGTTTGGATATCTTGCTGAGTTCAAGTTAAATCAAGTATTCAGCTGAAAACACAAAAAGGATAATAATATTATGCTTTCTTTCTTGGAACGATGTTGTTGTGATAGACCGTGCGTGAAAAACAGCAGGGAATCTGTATTTAAGTGACCTCAATATTATACGTAAACCTAAATGTACATTTTTAGGTGGTGTCGGAATTAGTCTATAGCTCTGCCTGAACTGCTGTCCAATTGGTTTACAAGTCCGGCTGAAGTGACAGGCCATCAAAAACTGCACAGTATGACTGATTCGGAGACGGCCCTCAACACTCGCCCAGTCGTGTCGAGAGGATCGGTGTCTTTGCAGGTTAGTACGCTGTTATTTTCAATGAAATCTATTGTAAAATGATTTCTTTGATATCATGGCACACTTTTGTCACCAAAATTAGGCAAATTGTTGTTTTTTACAATTACTGCAGCTCTGAAACCACATTTTGTGGCGATAACTTTGCCAGTGTGCCCGACAATGTGATGCCGGCATGGTGACTTATCCGTTTACAGTAAATAAAGCCACACAGACTATTGAAAGCTTACTCTAATTGTATCTCACTTACATAAGTTAGCACCGTAATGGGTAAATGTGCACTAAACAACTTTTTGTTTTCTCAGATTACACGGAATTGAGCACCCGGGCCAGACTGACACTTTCCGGAGCCTGTCCGAGACGGAACTCGAGCCGAGGAATCATAGGTCCAGGTGTGACAGAAAACTTAAAGCTCATGTCTGACGATGACTTTTTTTGCGTCAGGAAGTAAAGTGTGTTGTTTTCCCATGCAAGCAAGCCCTTTTGTTGGGTCAAATGACATCAGAAATGCTGCTTCTACATGGATTTTACCTAAAATGTGCCAAAAAATATATAAAAAGTTTGTTCGGATCTTGTTCAAAACCTGCTATGATGCACATATAATGCCATTGATGATTTGTTTTCACTTATTAAGTCATATGTTACATCTGCTATGCTATTAGAATCGAAAGTGATGCCTTGTATGGAGTCTAAGTGCTGTCTGTATGATGTAACCAAGGTCGGCTTTTCTACCTTAATTCTTGACGCGAAACGCTGTTACGCGTGACGCTTTCAACGTCAACTTTAATGAATAAATCTGTGTGTCATGGTACTGGAACTTTGTGATCTTTTTTAAAACAGATTATACCTATGGAAAAAGTGCCTTTAATTCAAATTTGAAGGGGTTGGGTTCCCTTATAGGTTACATTATCCTAAACGGAAGTGGAATTTGGGGGGTTACATGCAGTCGGTTTGCTACTTAGTACATATGATGCAGGTCCTGGTGCATAAGATTTTAAAAATGTATCTGAAATGAAGAGTTTAGGTGTCAGTTTAAAGGTACATGTGTAAGTCACAGGGCAAAAGGCCTGATTTGTGCATTTCTTTGTATGTTAGTGGTTGCCAGCCTCAATAGTAGGGCATGGTTTTTGCCTTCAAATGGCAGTGCCGGTAGCTGTCAAAACCGGTTCATATGCTCTAAGGTAATTATTTTGAGTTACACCGTATAGAATTTTTTCAAATGCAGTTTTTTTGTAAGTTTATGAAACCACCTTTCCAGTCATGTATAGTTATATATTGGCTTATCGCTCGGTCATGGTGAAATTTGAGATCAAAGATTGCGAATTCTATATATAACAAAGAAGGAAATTAATTGGGCATGTGTAACCTTTAAGAACTTCCGACCAAGTTAGTCGTCTTCCAGAATGTTGACAATTTACCATCAAAAACTCTCTGTATTGCAAAACATAACTACCAGATGTCATTTTGACCCAATTAAGGGCTGTTTGCAATTGGGCTGTTGCACTTGGGGTCCTAAGGGGGGTAAATGCTTGAAAATCACTCCGAAACCTGTTCCGAAGACACATTCTAAGACTACGTAAACACTCGGTATTGTTTTTCAGTGACATTTTGACATTAATTTGCATCAATCTCAATAATGAACCTAATTCCTGTCTTTATTTCATCTGTATTTATTGCTATTGTTTACTTTTAGCCTTTTACTATTAAAATGTAATGTGTGTTGTTTTTCCATGCAAGCAATTTTGGACCGACACTGCTATCTGCCTTCGCTTTCAATCCCGCCAGGCAGATCTACTCAGAATAACACTACTTTGCCTTATTTTTCCTGTTTGGATATCTTGCTGAGTTCAAGTTAAATCAAGTATTCAGCTGAAAACACAAAAAGGATAATAATATTATGCTTTCTTTCTTGGAACGATGTTGTTGTGATAGACCGTGCGTGAAAAACAGCAGGGAATCTGTATTTAAGTGACCTCAATATTATACGTAAACCTAAATGTACATTTTTAGGTGGTGTCGGAATTAGTCTATAGCTCTGCCTGAACTGCTGTCCAATTGGTTTACAAGTCCGGCTGAAGTGACAGGCCATCAAAAACTGCACAGTATGACTGATTCGGAGACGGCCCTCAACACTCGCCCAGTCGTGTCGAGAGGATCGGTGTCTTTGCAGGTTAGTACGCTGTTATTTTCAATGAAATCTATTGTAAAATGATTTCTTTGATATCATGGCACACTTTTGTCACCAAAATTAGGCAAATTGTTGTTTTTTACAATTACTGCAGCTCTGAAACCACATTTTGTGGCGATAACTTTGCCAGTGTGCCCGACAATGTGATGCCGGCATGGTGACTTATCCGTTTACAGTAAATAAAGCCACACAGACTATTGAAAGCTTACTCTAATTGTATCTCACTTACATAAGTTAGCACCGTAATGGGTAAATGTGCACTAAACAACTTTTTGTTTTCTCAGATTACACGGAATTGAGCACCCGGGCCAGACTGACACTTTCCGGAGCCTGTCCGAGACGGAACTCGAGCCGAGGAATCATAGGTCCAGGTGTGACAGAAAACTTAAAGCTCATGTCTGACGATGACTTTTTTTGCGTCAGGAAGTAAAGTGTGTTGTTTTCCCATGCAAGCAAGCCCTTTTGTTGGGTCAAATGACATCAGAAATGCTGCTTCTACATGGATTTTACCTAAAATGTGCCAAAAAATATATAAAAAGTTTGTTCGGATCTTGTTCAAAACCTGCTATGATGCACATATAATGCCATTGATGATTTGTTTTCACTTATTAAGTCATATGTTACATCTGCTATGCTATTAGAATCGAAAGTGATGCCTTGTATGGAGTCTAAGTGCTGTCTGTATGATGTAACCAAGGTCGGCTTTTCTACCTTAATTCTTGACGCGAAACGCTGTTACGCGTGACGCTTTCAACGTCAACTTTAATGAATAAATCTGTGTGTCATGGTACTGGAACTTTGTGATCTTTTTTAAAACAGATTATACCTATGGAAAAAGTGCCTTTAATTCAAATTTGAAGGGGTTGGGTTCCCTTATAGGTTACATTATCCTAAACGGAAGTGGAATTTGGGGGGTTACATGCAGTCGGTTTGCTACTTAGTACATATGATGCAGGTCCTGGTGCATAAGATTTTAAAAATGTATCTGAAATGAAGAGTTTAGGTGTCAGTTTAAAGGTACATGTGTAAGTCACAGGGCAAAAGGCCTGATTTGTGCATTTCTTTGTATGTTAGTGGTTGCCAGCCTCAATAGTAGGGCATGGTTTTTGCCTTCAAATGGCAGTGCCGGTAGCTGTCAAAACCGGTTCATATGCTCTAAGGTAATTATTTTGAGTTACACCGTATAGAATTTTTTCAAATGCAGTTTTTTTGTAAGTTTATGAAACCACCTTTCCAGTCATGTATAGTTATATATTGGCTTATCGCTCGGTCATGGTGAAATTTGAGATCAAAGATTGCGAATTCTATATATAACAAAGAAGGAAATTAATTGGGCATGTGTAACCTTTAAGAACTTCCGACCAAGTTAGTCGTCTTCCAGAATGTTGACAATTTACCATCAAAAACTCTCTGTATTGCAAAACATAACTACCAGATGTCATTTTGACCCAATTAAGGGCTGTTTGCAATTGGGCTGTTGCACTTGGGGTCCTAAGGGGGGTAAATGCTTGAAAATCACTCCGAAACCTGTTCCGAAGACACATTCTAAGACTACGTAAACACTCGGTATTGTTTTTCAGTGACATTTTGACATTAATTTGCATCAATCTCAATAATGAACCTAATTCCTGTCTTTATTTCATCTGTATTTATTGCTATTGTTTACTTTTAGCCTTTTACTATTAAAATGTAATGTGTGTTGTTTTTCCATGCAAGCAATTTTGGACCGACACTGCTATCTGCCTTCGCTTTCAATCCCGCCAGGCAGATCTACTCAGAATAACACTACTTTGCCTTATTTTTCCTGTTTGGATATCTTGCTGAGTTCAAGTTAAATCAAGTATTCAGCTGAAAACACAAAAAGGATAATAATATTATGCTTTCTTTCTTGGAACGATGTTGTTGTGATAGACCGTGCGTGAAAAACAGCAGGGAATCTGTATTTAAGTGACCTCAATATTATACGTAAACCTAAATGTACATTTTTAGGTGGTGTCGGAATTAGTCTATAGCTCTGCCTGAACTGCTGTCCAATTGGTTTACAAGTCCGGCTGAAGTGACAGGCCATCAAAAACTGCACAGTATGACTGATTCGGAGACGGCCCTCAACACTCGCCCAGTCGTGTCGAGAGGATCGGTGTCTTTGCAGGTTAGTACGCTGTTATTTTCAATGAAATCTATTGTAAAATGATTTCTTTGATATCATGGCACACTTTTGTCACCAAAATTAGGCAAATTGTTGTTTTTTACAATTACTGCAGCTCTGAAACCACATTTTGTGGCGATAACTTTGCCAGTGTGCCCGACAATGTGATGCCGGCATGGTGACTTATCCGTTTACAGTAAATAAAGCCACACAGACTATTGAAAGCTTACTCTAATTGTATCTCACTTACATAAGTTAGCACCGTAATGGGTAAATGTGCACTAAACAACTTTTTGTTTTCTCAGATTACACGGAATTGAGCACCCGGGCCAGACTGACACTTTCCGGAGCCTGTCCGAGACGGAACTCGAGCCGAGGAATCATAGGTCCAGGTGTGACAGAAAACTTAAAGCTCATGTCTGACGATGACTTTTTTTGCGTCAGGAAGTAAAGTGTGTTGTTTTCCCATGCAAGCAAGCCCTTTTGTTGGGTCAAATGACATCAGAAATGCTGCTTCTACATGGATTTTACCTAAAATGTGCCAAAAAATATATAAAAAGTTTGTTCGGATCTTGTTCAAAACCTGCTATGATGCACATATAATGCCATTGATGATTTGTTTTCACTTATTAAGTCATATGTTACATCTGCTATGCTATTAGAATCGAAAGTGATGCCTTGTATGGAGTCTAAGTGCTGTCTGTATGATGTAACCAAGGTCGGCTTTTCTACCTTAATTCTTGACGCGAAACGCTGTTACGCGTGACGCTTTCAACGTCAACTTTAATGAATAAATCTGTGTGTCATGGTACTGGAACTTTGTGATCTTTTTTAAAACAGATTATACCTATGGAAAAAGTGCCTTTAATTCAAATTTGAAGGGGTTGGGTTCCCTTATAGGTTACATTATCCTAAACGGAAGTGGAATTTGGGGGGTTACATGCAGTCGGTTTGCTACTTAGTACATATGATGCAGGTCCTGGTGCATAAGATTTTAAAAATGTATCTGAAATGAAGAGTTTAGGTGTCAGTTTAAAGGTACATGTGTAAGTCACAGGGCAAAAGGCCTGATTTGTGCATTTCTTTGTATGTTAGTGGTTGCCAGCCTCAATAGTAGGGCATGGTTTTTGCCTTCAAATGGCAGTGCCGGTAGCTGTCAAAACCGGTTCATATGCTCTAAGGTAATTATTTTGAGTTACACCGTATAGAATTTTTTCAAATGCAGTTTTTTTGTAAGTTTATGAAACCACCTTTCCAGTCATGTATAGTTATATATTGGCTTATCGCTCGGTCATGGTGAAATTTGAGATCAAAGATTGCGAATTCTATATATAACAAAGAAGGAAATTAATTGGGCATGTGTAACCTTTAAGAACTTCCGACCAAGTTAGTCGTCTTCCAGAATGTTGACAATTTACCATCAAAAACTCTCTGTATTGCAAAACATAACTACCAGATGTCATTTTGACCCAATTAAGGGCTGTTTGCAATTGGGCTGTTGCACTTGGGGTCCTAAGGGGGGTAAATGCTTGAAAATCACTCCGAAACCTGTTCCGAAGACACATTCTAAGACTACGTAAACACTCGGTATTGTTTTTCAGTGACATTTTGACATTAATTTGCATCAATCTCAATAATGAACCTAATTCCTGTCTTTATTTCATCTGTATTTATTGCTATTGTTTACTTTTAGCCTTTTACTATTTAAAATGTAATGTGTGTTGTTTTTCCATGCAAGCAATTTTGGACCGACACTGCTATCTGCCTTCGCTTTCAATCCCGCCAGGCAGATCTACTCAGAATAACACTACTTTGCCTTATTTTTCCTGTTTGGATATCTTGCTGAGTTCAAGTTAAATCAAGTATTCAGCTGAAAACACAAAAAGGATAATAATATTATGCTTTCTTTCTTGGAACGATGTTGTTGTGATAGACCGTGCGTGAAAAACAGCAGGGAATCTGTATTTAAGTGACCTCAATATTATACGTAAACCTAAATGTACATTTTTAGGTGGTGTCGGAATTAGTCTATAGCTCTGCCTGAACTGCTGTCCAATTGGTTTACAAGTCCGGCTGAAGTGACAGGCCATCAAAAACTGCACAGTATGACTGATTCGGAGACGGCCCTCAACACTCGCCCAGTCGTGTCGAGAGGATCGGTGTCTTTGCAGGTTAGTACGCTGTTATTTTCAATGAAATCTATTGTAAAATGATTTCTTTGATATCATGGCACACTTTTGTCACCAAAATTAGGCAAATTGTTGTTTTTTACAATTACTGCAGCTCTGAAACCACATTTTGTGGCGATAACTTTGCCAGTGTGCCCGACAATGTGATGCCGGCATGGTGACTTATCCGTTTACAGTAAATAAAGCCACACAGACTATTGAAAGCTTACTCTAATTGTATCTCACTTACATAAGTTAGCACCGTAATGGGTAAATGTGCACTAAACAACTTTTTGTTTTCTCAGATTACACGGAATTGAGCACCCGGGCCAGACTGACACTTTCCGGAGCCTGTCCGAGACGGAACTCGAGCCGAGGAATCATAGGTCCAGGTGTGACAGAAAACTTAAAGCTCATGTCTGACGATGACTTTTTTTGCGTCAGGAAGTAAAGTGTGTTGTTTTCCCATGCAAGCAAGCCCTTTTGTTGGGTCAAATGACATCAGAAATGCTGCTTCTACATGGATTTTACCTAAAATGTGCCAAAAAATATATAAAAAGTTTGTTCGGATCTTGTTCAAAACCTGCTATGATGCACATATAATGCCATTGATGATTTGTTTTCACTTATTAAGTCATATGTTACATCTGCTATGCTATTAGAATCGAAAGTGATGCCTTGTATGGAGTCTAAGTGCTGTCTGTATGATGTAACCAAGGTCGGCTTTTCTACCTTAATTCTTGACGCGAAACGCTGTTACGCGTGACGCTTTCAACGTCAACTTTAATGAATAAATCTGTGTGTCATGGTACTGGAACTTTGTGATCTTTTTTAAAACAGATTATACCTATGGAAAAAGTGCCTTTAATTCAAATTTGAAGGGGTTGGGTTCCCTTATAGGTTACATTATCCTAAACGGAAGTGGAATTTGGGGGGTTACATGCAGTCGGTTTGCTACTTAGTACATATGATGCAGGTCCTGGTGCATAAGATTTTAAAAATGTATCTGAAATGAAGAGTTTAGGTGTCAGTTTAAAGGTACATGTGTAAGTCACAGGGCAAAAGGCCTGATTTGTGCATTTCTTTGTATGTTAGTGGTTGCCAGCCTCAATAGTAGGGCATGGTTTTTGCCTTCAAATGGCAGTGCCGGTAGCTGTCAAAACCGGTTCATATGCTCTAAGGTAATTATTTTGAGTTACACCGTATAGAATTTTTTCAAATGCAGTTTTTTTGTAAGTTTATGAAACCACCTTTCCAGTCATGTATAGTTATATATTGGCTTATCGCTCGGTCATGGTGAAATTTGAGATCAAAGATTGCGAATTCTATATATAACAAAGAAGGAAATTAATTGGGCATGTGTAACCTTTAAGAACTTCCGACCAAGTTAGTCGTCTTCCAGAATGTTGACAATTTACCATCAAAAACTCTCTGTATTGCAAAACATAACTACCAGATGTCATTTTGACCCAATTAAGGGCTGTTTGCAATTGGGCTGTTGCACTTGGGGTCCTAAGGGGGGTAAATGCTTGAAAATCACTCCGAAACCTGTTCCGAAGACACATTCTAAGACTACGTAAACACTCGGTATTGTTTTTCAGTGACATTTTGACATTAATTTGCATCAATCTCAATAATGAACCTAATTCCTGTCTTTATTTCATCTGTATTTATTGCTATTGTTTACTTTTAGCCTTTTACTATTAAAATGTAATGTGTGTTGTTTTTCCATGCAAGCAATTTTGGACCGACACTGCTATCTGCCTTCGCTTTCAATCCCGCCAGGCAGATCTACTCAGAATAACACTACTTTGCCTTATTTTTCCTGTTTGGATATCTTGCTGAGTTCAAGTTAAATCAAGTATTCAGCTGAAAACACAAAAAGGATAATAATATTATGCTTTCTTTCTTGGAACGATGTTGTTGTGATAGACCGTGCGTGAAAAACAGCAGGGAATCTGTATTTAAGTGACCTCAATATTATACGTAAACCTAAATGTACATTTTTAGGTGGTGTCGGAATTAGTCTATAGCTCTGCCTGAACTGCTGTCCAATTGGTTTACAAGTCCGGCTGAAGTGACAGGCCATCAAAAACTGCACAGTATGACTGATTCGGAGACGGCCCTCAACACTCGCCCAGTCGTGTCGAGAGGATCGGTGTCTTTGCAGGTTAGTACGCTGTTATTTTCAATGAAATCTATTGTAAAATGATTTCTTTGATATCATGGCACACTTTTGTCACCAAAATTAGGCAAATTGTTGTTTTTTACAATTACTGCAGCTCTGAAACCACATTTTGTGGCGATAACTTTGCCAGTGTGCCCGACAATGTGATGCCGGCATGGTGACTTATCCGTTTACAGTAAATAAAGCCACACAGACTATTGAAAGCTTACTCTAATTGTATCTCACTTACATAAGTTAGCACCGTAATGGGTAAATGTGCACTAAACAACTTTTTGTTTTCTCAGATTACACGGAATTGAGCACCCGGGCCAGACTGACACTTTCCGGAGCCTGTCCGAGACGGAACTCGAGCCGAGGAATCATAGGTCCAGGTGTGACAGAAAACTTAAAGCTCATGTCTGACGATGACTTTTTTTGCGTCAGGAAGTAAAGTGTGTTGTTTTCCCATGCAAGCAAGCCCTTTTGTTGGGTCAAATGACATCAGAAATGCTGCTTCTACATGGATTTTACCTAAAATGTGCCAAAAAATATATAAAAAGTTTGTTCGGATCTTGTTCAAAACCTGCTATGATGCACATATAATGCCATTGATGATTTGTTTTCACTTATTAAGTCATATGTTACATCTGCTATGCTATTAGAATCGAAAGTGATGCCTTGTATGGAGTCTAAGTGCTGTCTGTATGATGTAACCAAGGTCGGCTTTTCTACCTTAATTCTTGACGCGAAACGCTGTTACGCGTGACGCTTTCAACGTCAACTTTAATGAATAAATCTGTGTGTCATGGTACTGGAACTTTGTGATCTTTTTTAAAACAGATTATACCTATGGAAAAAGTGCCTTTAATTCAAATTTGAAGGGGTTGGGTTCCCTTATAGGTTACATTATCCTAAACGGAAGTGGAATTTGGGGGGTTACATGCAGTCGGTTTGCTACTTAGTACATATGATGCAGGTCCTGGTGCATAAGATTTTAAAAATGTATCTGAAATGAAGAGTTTAGGTGTCAGTTTAAAGGTACATGTGTAAGTCACAGGGCAAAAGGCCTGATTTGTGCATTTCTTTGTATGTTAGTGGTTGCCAGCCTCAATAGTAGGGCATGGTTTTTGCCTTCAAATGGCAGTGCCGGTAGCTGTCAAAACCGGTTCATATGCTCTAAGGTAATTATTTTGAGTTACACCGTATAGAATTTTTTCAAATGCAGTTTTTTTGTAAGTTTATGAAACCACCTTTCCAGTCATGTATAGTTATATATTGGCTTATCGCTCGGTCATGGTGAAATTTGAGATCAAAGATTGCGAATTCTATATATAACAAAGAAGGAAATTAATTGGGCATGTGTAACCTTTAAGAACTTCCGACCAAGTTAGTCGTCTTCCAGAATGTTGACAATTTACCATCAAAAACTCTCTGTATTGCAAAACATAACTACCAGATGTCATTTTGACCCAATTAAGGGCTGTTTGCAATTGGGCTGTTGCACTTGGGGTCCTAAGGGGGGTAAATGCTTGAAAATCACTCCGAAACCTGTTCCGAAGACACATTCTAAGACTACGTAAACACTCGGTATTGTTTTTCAGTGACATTTTGACATTAATTTGCATCAATCTCAATAATGAACCTAATTCCTGTCTTTATTTCATCTGTATTTATTGCTATTGTTTACTTTTAGCCTTTTACTATTTAAAATGTAATGTGTGTTGTTTTTCCATGCAAGCAATTTTGGACCGACACTGCTATCTGCCTTCGCTTTCAATCCCGCCAGGCAGATCTACTCAGAATAACACTACTTTGCCTTATTTTTCCTGTTTGGATATCTTGCTGAGTTCAAGTTAAATCAAGTATTCAGCTGAAAACACAAAAAGGATAATAATATTATGCTTTCTTTCTTGGAACGATGTTGTTGTGATAGACCGTGCGTGAAAAACAGCAGGGAATCTGTATTTAAGTGACCTCAATATTATACGTAAACCTAAATGTACATTTTTAGGTGGTGTCGGAATTAGTCTATAGCTCTGCCTGAACTGCTGTCCAATTGGTTTACAAGTCCGGCTGAAGTGACAGGCCATCAAAAACTGCACAGTATGACTGATTCGGAGACGGCCCTCAACACTCGCCCAGTCGTGTCGAGAGGATCGGTGTCTTTGCAGGTTAGTACGCTGTTATTTTCAATGAAATCTATTGTAAAATGATTTCTTTGATATCATGGCACACTTTTGTCACCAAAATTAGGCAAATTGTTGTTTTTTACAATTACTGCAGCTCTGAAACCACATTTTGTGGCGATAACTTTGCCAGTGTGCCCGACAATGTGATGCCGGCATGGTGACTTATCCGTTTACAGTAAATAAAGCCACACAGACTATTGAAAGCTTACTCTAATTGTATCTCACTTACATAAGTTAGCACCGTAATGGGTAAATGTGCAACTAAACAACTTTTTGTTTCTCAGATTACACGGAATTGAGCACCCGGGCCAGACTGACACTTTCCGGAGCCTGTCCGAGACGGAACTCGAGCCGAGGAATCATAGGTCCAGGTGTGACAGAAAACTTAAAGCTCATGTCTGACGATGACTTTTTTTGCGTCAGGAAGTAAAGTGTGTTGTTTTCCCATGCAAGCAAGCCCTTTTGTTGGGTCAAATGACATCAGAAATGCTGCTTCTACATGGATTTTACCTAAAATGTGCCAAAAAATATATAAAAGTTTGTTCGGATCTTGTTCAAAACCTGCTATGATGCACATATAATGCCATTGATGATTTGTTTTCACTTATTAAGTCATATGTTACATCTGCTATGCTATTAGAATCGAAAGTGATGCCTTGTATGGAGTCTAAGTGCTGTCTGTATGATGTAACCAAGGTCGGCTTTTCTACCTTAATTCTTGACGCCGAACGCGTACGCGTGACGCTTTCAACGTCAACTTTAATGAATAAATCTGTGTGTCATGGTACTGGAACTTTGTGATCTTTTTTAAACAGATTATACCTATGGAAAAAGTGCCTTTAATTTCAAATTTGAAGGGGTTGGGTTCCCTTATAGGTTACATTATCCTAAACGGAAGTGGAATTTGGGGGGTTCATGCAGTCGGTTTGCTACTTAGTTACATATGATGCAGGTCCTGGTGCATAAGATTTTAAAAATGTATCTGAAATGAAGAGTTTAGTGTCAGTTAAAGTAATGTGTAAAGTCACAGGGCAAAAGGCCTGATTTGTGCATTTCTTTGTATGTTAGTGGTTGCCAGCCTCAATAGTAGGGCATGGTTTTTGCCTTCAAATGGGCAGTGCCGGTAGCTGTCAAAACCGGGTTCATATTCCTAAGGTAATTATTTTGAGTTACACCGTATAGATTTTTTCAAATGCAGTTTTTTTGTAAGTTTATGAAACCACCTTCCAGTCATGTATAGTATATATTGGCTTATCGCTCGGTCATGGTGAAATTTGAGATCAAGATTGCGAATTCTATATATAACAAAGAAGGAAATTAATTGGGCATGTGTAACCTAAGAACTTCCGACCAAGTTAGTCGTCTTCCAGAATGTTGACAATTTACCATCAAAAACTCTCTGTATTGCAAAACATAACTACCAGATGTCATTTTGACCCAATTAAGGGCTGTTTGCAATTGGGCTGTTGCACTTGGGGTCCTAAGGGGGGTAAATGCTTGAAAATCACTCCGAAACTGTTCCGAAGACACATTCTAAGACTACGTAAACACTCGGTATTGTTTTTCAGTGACATTTTGACATTAATTTGCATCAATCTCAATAATGAACCTAATTCCTGTCTTTATTCATCTGTATTTATTGCTATTGTTTACTTTTAGCCTTTACTATTTAAAATGTAATGTGTGTGTTTTTCCATGCAAGCAATTTTGGACCGACACTGCTATCTGCCTTCGCTTTCAATCCCGCCAGGCAGATCTACTCAGAATAACACTACTTTGCCTTATTTTTCCTGTTTGGATATCTTGCTGAGTTCAAGTTAAATCAAGTATTCAGCTGAAAACACAAAAAGGATAATAATATTATGCTTTCTTTCTTGGAACGATGTGTTGTTGTGATAGACCGTGCGTGAAAAACAGCGGGAATCTGTATTTAAGTGACCTCAATATTATACGTAAACCTAAATGTACATTTTAGGTGGTGTCGGAATTAGTCTATAGCTCTGCCTGAACTGCTGTCCAATGGTTTACAAGTCCGGCTGAAGTGACAGGCCATCAAAAACTGCACAGTATGACTGATTCGGAGACGGCCCTCAACACTCGCCCAGTCGTGTCGAGAGGATCGGTGTCTTTGCAGGTTAGGTTAGTACGCTGTTATTTTCAATGAAATCTATTGTAAAATGATTTCTTTGATATCATGGCACACTTTTGTCACCAAAATTAGGCAAAATGTTGTTTTTTATTTTTTTACAATTACTGCAGCTCTGAAACCACATTTTGTGGCGATAACTTTGCCAGTGTGCCCGACAATGTGATGCCGGCATGGTGACTTATCCGTTTACAGTAAATAAAGCCACACAGACTATTGAAAGCTTACTCTAATTGTATCTCACTTACATAAGTTAGCACCGTAATGGGTAAATGTGCACTAAACAACTTTTTGTTTTCTCAGATTACACGGAATTGAGCACCCGGGCCAGACTGACACTTTCCGGAGCCTGTCCGAGACGGAACTCGAGCCGAGGAATCATAGGTCAGGTGTGACAGAAAACTTAAAGCTCATGTCTGACGATGACTTTTTTTGCGTCAGGAAGTAAGTGTGTTGTTTTCCCATGCAAGCAAGCCCTTTTGTTGGGTCAAATGACATCAGAAATGCTGCTCTACATGGATTTACCTAAAATGTGCCAAAAAATATATAAAAAGTTTGTTCGGATCTTGTTCAAAACCTGCTATGATGCACATATAATGCCATTGATGATTTGTTTTCACTTATTAAGTCATATGTTACATCTGCTATGCTATTAGAATCGAAAGTGATGCCTTGTATGGAGTCTAAGTGCTGTCTGTATGATGTAACCAAGGTCGGCTTTTTCTACCTTAATTCTTGACGCGAACGCTGTTACGCGTGACGCTTTCAACGTCAACTTTAATGAATAAATCTGTGTGTCATGGTACTGGAACTTTGTGATCTTTTTTAAAACAGATTATACCTATGGAAAAAGTGCCTTTAATTCAAATTTGAAGGGGTTGGGTCCCTTATAGGTTACATTATCCTAAACGGAAGTGGAATTTGGGGGGGTTACATGCAGTCGGTTTGCTACTTAGTACATATGATGCAGGTCCTGGTGCATAAGATTTTAAAAATGTATCTGAAATGAAGAGTTTAGGTGTCAGTTTAAAGGTACATGTGTAAGTCACAGGGCAAAAGGCCTGATTTGTGCATTTCTTTGTATGTTAGTGGTTGCCAGCCTCAATAGTAGGGCATGGTTTTTGCCTTCAAATGGCAGTGCCGGTAGCTGTCAAAACCGGTTCATATGCTCTAAGGTAATTATTTTGAGTAGTTACACCGTATAGAATTTTTTCAAATGCAGTTTTTTTTTTTGTAGTTTATGAAACCACCTTTCCAGTCATGTATAGTTATATATTGGCTTATCGCTCGGTCATGGTGAAATTGAGATCAAAGATTGCGAATTCTATATATAACAAAGAAGGAAATTAATTGGGCATGTGTAACCTTTAAGAACTTCCGACCAAGTTAGTCGTCTTCCAGAATGTTGACAATTTACCATCAAAAACTCTCTGTATTGCAAAACATAACTACAGATGTCATTTTGACCCAATTAAGGGCTGTTTGCAATTGGGCTGTTGCACTTGGGGTCCTAAGGGGGGTAAATGCTTGAAAATCACTCCGAAACCTGTTCCGAAGACACATTCTAAGACTACGTAAACACTCGGTATTGTTTTTCAGTGACATTTTGACATTAATTTGCATCAATCTCAATAATGAACCTAATTCCTGTCTTTATTTCATCTGTATTTATTGCTATTGTTTACTTTAGCCTTTTACTATTTAAAATGTAATGTGTGTTGTTTTTCCATGCAAGCAATTTGGACCGACACTGCTATCTGCCTTCGCTTTCAATCCCGCCAGGCAGATCTACTCAGAATAACACTACTTTGCCTTATTTTTCCTGTTGGATATCTTGCTGAGTTCAAGTTAAATCAAGTATTCAGCTGAAAACACAAAAAGGATAATAATATTATGCTTTCTTTCTTGGAACGATGTTGTTGTGATAGACCGTGCGTGAAAAACAGCAGGGAATCTGTATTTAAGTGACCTCAATATTATACGTAAACCTAAATGTACATTTTTAGTGGTGGTGTCGGAATTAGTCTATAGCTCTGCCTGAACTGCTGTCCAATTGGTTTACAAGTCCGGCTGAAGTGACAGGCCATCAAAACTGCACAGTATGACTGATTCGGAGACGGCCCTCAACACTCGCCAGTCGTGTCGAGAGAGGATCGGTGTCTTTGCAGGGTTAGTACGCTGTTATTTTCAATGAAATCTATTGTAAAATGATTTTCTTTGATATCATGGCACACTTTGTCACCAAAATTAGGCAAATGTTGTTTTTTTACAATTACTGCAGCTCTGAAACCACATTTTGTGGCGATAACTTTGCCAGTGTGCCCGACAATGTGATGCCGGCATGGTGACTTATCCGTTTACAGTAATAAAGCCACACAGACTATTGAAAGCTTACTCTAATTGTATCTCACTTACATAAGTTAGCACCGTAATGGGTAAATGTGCACTAAACACTTTTTGTTTTCTCAGATTACACGGAATTGAGCACCCGGGCCAGACTGACACTTTCGGAGCCTGTCCGAGACGGAACTCGAGCCGAGGAATCATAGGTCCAGGTGTGACAGAAAACTTAAAGCTCATGTCTGACGATGATTTTTTTGCGTCAGGAAGTAAAGTGTGTTGTTTTCCCATGCAAGCAAGCCCCTTTTGTTGGGTCAAATGACATCAGAAAATGCTGCTTCTACATGGATTTTACCTAAAATGTGCAAAAAAATATATAAAAAGTTTGTTCGGATCTTGTTCAAAACCTGCTATGATGCATATAATGCCATTGATGATTTGTTTTCACTTATTAAGTCATATGTTACATCTGCTATGCTATTAGAATCGAAAGTGATGCCTTGTATGGAGTCTAAGTGCTGTCGTATGATGTAACCAAGGTCGGCTTTCTACCTTAATTCTTGACGCGAAACGCTGTTTACGCGTGACGCTTCAACGTCAACTTTAATGAATAAATCTGTGTGTCATGGTACTGGAACTTTGTGATCTTTTTTAAAACAGATTATACCTATGGAAAAAGTGCCTTTAATTCAAATTGAAGGGGGTTGGGTTCCCTTATAGGTTACAT